>NC_052087.1:20033704-20334075 GCF_015852505.1 Tachyglossus aculeatus | reverse complement strand
GAAGTTAAGTGACTTGCCCAAAGTCACACAGCTGACAGTTGGCGGAGCCGGGATTTGAACCCATGACCTCTGACTCCAAAGCCCGTGCTCTTTCCAGTGAGCCACGCTGCTTCTCCATGTTTTCCATGAGTGCAGGTTGCCATGTAAAGACTCCATCACTCCCATGCACCGAGTCTTAAATCAGGTGGATTTCCTGGTGAATCAGGACAAGCACACAATTCGTAAACCCTTGGCCAAACTCCTATATCTACAGTGGTTCAAGCAAAAGGATTTCAGCCAGTCAGGAAATTTTCTGACTAAAGGAACTGGTTGCAAATACCTCTGTCATTTGATTGGAAATAAGACTGGAAATGTTTGCACCACAAATAAACACTGAGTTTTTAATAAGTGTTGGTTTTGCCCTGCTCACACAAGCCATTAACGGTCTTTAGGGAGTGGAGAAGGGGGTGAAGTTCTCAAGCGAGGGCTTTTTCAATCAATCATTTAATATGCTTTGGACTACCTTGCTGGTTCAATCTCTCATTTTATCCCGACTGGATTACTGCATCAGCCTCCTCTCTGATCTTCCATCCTCCTGTCTCTCCCCACTTCAGTCTATACTTCACTCTGCTGCCCAGATCATCTTTGTGCAGAAACACTCTGGGCATATTACTCCCCTCCTCAAAAATCTCCAGTGGCTGCCTGTCAACCTATGCATCAAGCAAATACTCCTCACTCTCGGCTTCAAGGCTCTCCATCACCTCGCCCCCTCCTACCTCTTCTCCCTTCTCTCCTTCTACAGCCCAGCCCGCACCCTCTGCTCCTCTGCTGCTAACCTCCTCACTGTACCTCTTTCTCACCTGTCCCGCCATCGACCTCCAGCCCATGTCCTTCCCCTGGCCTGGAATGCCTTCCCTCCACACATCTGCCAAGCTAGCTCTCTTTCTCCCTTCAAAGCCCTACTATAAGCTCACCTCCTCCAAGAGGCCTTCCCAGACTGAGCCCCTTTTCCTCTCCTCCTTCCCGTCCCCCCCGCCCTACCTCCTTCCCCTCCCCACAGCACCTATTTGTATAGATTTATTACTCTATTTTACTTGTACATATTTACTATTCTATTTATTTTGTTAATGATGTGCATTTAGCTTTAATTCTATTTGTTTTGACGACTTGACACCTCTCCACATGTTTTGTTTTGCTGTCGGTCTCCCCCTTCTCGACTGTGAGCCTGTTGTTCGGTAGGGACCGTCTCTATATGTTGCCAACGTGTACTTCCCAAGCGCTTAGTAAAGTGTTCTGCACATAGGAAGTGCTCAGTGAATGCAGTTGAATGAATAAATCATATTTATTGAGCATTTACTGTGTGCAGAGCGCTGTCCTAAGCAGTTGGGAGAGAATAATGTAACAGAGTTGGTAGACACAGTCCTTGCCCACTACAAGCTTAGAGGGGGAGACAGCCATAAGTATAAATAAATAAATTACAAATATTTACATAAGTGCTGTTGGGCTGAAGGAGCAGTGAAGAAGGGGGTGAATCAGAGTGATGCAGAAGGGAGTGAGAGAAGAGGAAATCAGGATTTGTTTAGCACCCTATGTTGTAGTATTTGGAGGTTTCTTACAAATGCTAAGCGGCCCTCAAATGCAAATAAGCAGTTCCTTTTGGTCTCTGCAGGCAGCAACCTCCAGGATCTCAGAAGTGAATACTGAATGAATTCTAGACCCACTCTAAAGATTCTTCAAAAAGCGTATTAAAAGCAATTTAAAATCTAATTGTTTCTCTTTAATTTTGTGGGTAAAATATCTGCAGAGATTTTCAAGATTTTATTTCCTTTCTCTCCCTATTCTTGATGACAGTCTGTTGTCATGGAGATAGTTGCGGTGGGATTAAATTCAGGTTGTCAAATTAAGGAAGAAGAGGGAGATTTTGTTCTAAACATTTTAATTTAACAAACATTTTCTTAAAAAATATGTGAAAGAAGAAGATATTTGACAGTAGAGAAGATTTTATTATGCAGACACTAATATGAACCTCTTAAGCATGGAAGGAATTTGTAAAGCAGCATTGGGTAAAGTAATCTTTCAGAGTAATCTGTTGAAGTCAGTGGAGAATTGGAAATACTTCACAGGTTTCAAAAATGACAAATATCTTAGCAAAGCTCTTCAAGAATATCTTTCAAGATATTGATGGGCTTTTTGAAAGTGTTTATCCTTTTAGAAAGAAGACTTCATGTCAGTGATCCAGGCCTGGTGCCGCCATACAAAAATTTGGGTACTCTAGAGATAGCTGGCACTATCTCTGTAATAGCTGATAAATCTCAGCTTCCACCCTTCACAGCCTTATTCCCAGGCTCCCAGATCTCCACAGCCTTCATAAATGACTCTTTAGAATGGAGTAAGTGTTGGGGAAGTAAGAGGAATGTCATTTTTAAGGAGGAAGAAACTGGGTGTGAATAACCTGGAAATGGTCGACTTCTTTGAAGTCTGAGTGGGTGAGTGGGGAAGATCTTACTTGTCTGGGAAAATTAGATGGCCTTGTTTTGGATTTGTACCTATCCAGTTCTCCTAAAATGAGGGGAATTAGTTCATGCAAATTTTTGCATTCAGGAAAACTCATATTGCAGTACTACTCATATTAGGCCCCGCTTGCATGCATACAACCATTTCTTTTGACACCATCTGCTGAATCTACCACATCCTGTCAGCTAAAATCTGCCCTTTCCTCTCCACCCTAACTGCAGTCAATCAATCATATTTATTGAGCATTTACTGTGTGCAGAGAACTGTACTAAGCGCTTGGGAGAGTACAATATAAAAGTTGGTAGACATGTTCCCTGCCCACAATGAACTTACCCTGATCTAAGCACTTAATATATCCTGCCTTGACTACTGCACCTGCCTCCTCGCCAACCCCCTGCCTCTTGGTTCTCTCAGTTCCAGTCCATACTTCACTCTGCTGCCCAGATTATTCAATCTATGTCCCCCTCAAGAACCTGCAGTGGGCTGCCCATCCACCTCCACAAACAAACTCCTAACCATCTACTTTAAAGCTTTCAATCAGCTCTCCCCATCCTACTTCACCTCTCCGATCACCTAGCCACAACCCAGTCCGCACACGTCGCTTCCCTACCACCAACCTACTCACTGTACCTAGATCTTGTCTTTCCCACAGCCGATCCCTAGCCCATGTCGTCCCTCTGGCCTAGAATCCTCTACCCCTTCGTAGCCCAAAGACCACCACTTCTCCCCACTTCCAAAGCCCTATTAAATTCACATTTTCTCCAAGAAGCCTTCCCCTACAACACCCTCATTTGCCCTACTTGCTCTCCCTTTTGGGTCACCTATGCCCTTGGATCAGTGCCCTTTTAAGGACTTGATATTCACCCCACCCTTAGCCCCTGAGGACTTTTATATATATATATTTTATATATATATGAAACCATTATTTATTTCAATGTCTGTCTCTCTCTTTAGGCTAAGCTCCTTGTGCGCAGGGATCATGTCTACTATCACATAGTACTCGCCCAAGTTCTTTGAACAGTGCTCTGCACACAATAAGCACTCAGTAAATACCACTGATTGATTCCTTTAACTTCATTAGCACATAAACCGGCTCTCCAGATAATCAAAGCCATCTATGTGACCACCAGCAAAGTGTTCTTTATAGAGTATTTCTTCCAAATTCAGATGTTTATGACACCATGTCTTTTTTAGGAAACACTTTATTGGAGGGAAAAAATACCTGTAGCTTGCCTAACCATTCACTAGAGGTCTCTGCACTTCGTATTTTCTTTTTGGGCATTTTTAATTATGGCATTTAAAACAATAGTAGTACGAAAAAGAATCGGCTTAGTTGGTGTGCATGTCATGACACCATTGCCAAACCTCCAAAATACTCTCTTTCCATAAAAAAAAAAAGATACGGAAACTGCTAATTTCCAACCTTAAGCCTCGATTAAAGATATGAGGTGGAGGAAATTAAAATTCCTTAGTAATATTGGTCCCAGAGACTGGAACTAGGTGTCTCTCAGCAGCTGTCTGAAAATTGCAAGGACAATTCAGCTTTTTCAAATCCTCTTCCTTTCACATTTCTTTTCTTAGTTTAAAAATTTGCTTTCCTGTTGTTGACGAATGAGAATTATTGAACATTATTGCAGTAATGTGCTGAGGATGAGATGCCCAGGAATTGAGGTACCTTAACTTAATTCCTGGGCATTGTATTGCAAGAAAAAACATTTTAAATGCTCCCCTTTCATAAAAAAATTGTATTCACTTAAACTCTTAGGCACTCAGTAATTACTATTGATTAGTTGATGGACTTCTTTGAGCTTTGGATTTAAAATATGTGTTAATTTACAAATTGGGAGGAACTACCATTGTATCTAACAAAGAATTAGGCAAGAGTTAAAGAAGTTGATTTTCTAATTTTGTTTCCAAGGCAGCCACATTATGGCACATTTTATAAAAGCACCATGAAAAAAAATCAACCACATTTACCAGCCCGCCTTTTGGTTTCTTTTCTTTTTTTATTGGACCTCTGACAGGTACACAGGAAAATAAGGAAAATTAAATCAAATATTTTTCTACTCATCATAAATTGTTATTCACAGTCTCTGTAAAAGTTATCATTTACACTATGTAATAAACACTGCTTTTCTTGAACTTGTATTTGTGTATTTTTCTTGTCTTATTTTTTCCAATATGAACTTTTGTATAAGTGGTATTTATGAGCCCAATTGTCACCTCAAATTCCTGTCAATACTTGTGACTTCTCTCAAGTAGATAAAATGATCTCACAAAATCTTGATTAGTTATACTTCTGAATTTTGTATTTCAGCAATGAAATTTACATAGCTCCATCAGGAGTACAGAAAGAACGAATTCAGGTATGTAAAATTGATTTTTGTTTAACCATTAACCAATTACATTTATTGAGCACTTATCGTGTGCACTGTACTAAGCACTTGGGAGAGTACAATATAACAGAGTTGGTAGACACATTCCCTGCCCACAAGGAGCTTACAGTTTAGAGCAGGAGTTGGACATAAACATAAATAAATTATGAATATGTACAAAAGTTATGGAAGGAAGTGGTGAAAGAGAAAATGAGGGCATAATCTCTTTTCCGTGGTTAAGAAGTAAGTATTTTGTGAAGTAAATCATTTTCATTGAAATCTATGATTAGGGAAATTAAAAAAAAATGCCATCACACCAAAGGTAATAAAAAAATTTATGCCATCACACCTTTGATGGTGACAGCTCTCTTTAAATAAGTTACAATTATTGAGAAACTCATCTTAACCGTAGGGTGGGGAGAGAAAGCAGCTCATTCTCAAATCAGAATAATATTATGTGTCTGTGGCAGCTGAACAGGACCAGTTCCATCTGCCAGATTGGATGGTCAGATTGTTTTTCTCATCCCCTTTAAGCCTGAATGTCAACATCCAACATCTAGACATAAACCTATATGTTATCTACACAGGCCAACCCTTTGGAGGCTAACTAGTATTATACTGTAATTATGCCATAGTAAATAGACATCCCTGAATAAAAACTTTAGTTCTATTTGCTTCTTCCAAAGATGGCTTACTGACAAACACATGGAATAGGAAGTCAGGTGACCCACCAATTAATTGCCTGCTTTGTGACCTCGGGCAAGATATAACTCCTGTGTGCCTCAATTTCTTCATCTGTAAAATGGAAATAAAACACCTGTTAACCTTCCCTCTTAGACTCTGTGCCCTTGTGGGATGAGGACTTTGTTTGACCTGATTATTCTGTATCTATTCAAGTGCTTAGCACAGAGCTGTCATCACCCTCTAGACTGTAAGCTATTTGTAGACAGGGAACATGTCTACCAAACCCTGTTGAGTGTAGTCTCCCATGTAGTTATTACAGAGCTCTGCAGATAGTTAAACAGCTCAATAACTACTATTGATTGGTTGACTATCATTAAGCATGTCGTTTCTCCTATCTGCATTATGGTCGGTATTTATTGAACACCTACCCTGTATAATGCACTGGTGAAATGTAAAAGGAATAAGGCTTAGTCCCTGCTGTTGAAGACCATATTATCTATGGAATAACCCCCTCCCAACATCCCAGGAACATACTTTTGAGTTAAAAAAAAGCACAGGGAGCAGAAGTACTATGACTTGGTAAATAAAGTGATTTTTTTGATGGGGTTTTTTTATGATAGTTGTTAAGTGTTCACTTTGTTTCAAGCACTGTTCTAAGCACTGGGGTAGATACAAATTAAGCAGGCCAAATACAATCCTTGTCCCAGATGGGACTCACAGTCTAAGTAGGAGGGCAAGCAGATATTGAATCCTCATTTTTGGAGTTGAGGAAACTGAGGAACAGAGAAGTTACATTACTTTCCCAAAAGTCACACATCAGGCAAGTGGCGGAACTGGGATTAGAACCTAGGTCCACTGGCTCCTGGACCCGTGTTTTATCCACTAGCCTAAACTGCTTCGATTCACAGTCCATCTCAGTTTCATAACTCTGGGATCAAAACCCGAAACCCTTTGGGAAAAGGAAAACTATATACATAATAATGAACAATCATGAAGTCCTTCTTCCCATGTCTGAATGGCTTCCCCTCTTCTCCATAGAGACCTTCATTGAGCTTGCTTCCCCCCCTATTTTAAAGGGAGTGTAAGTTCAGTTGCACAGATGTGGGGTAAGAGGGAGGGGGCTAGGTGGTTTTAACTTATGAAATGCCTTCACTCTGCAACACTATGATCCTGTACAATCTTGCAGAATTGAACCAAACAAAACTTTGCCCCACAAAATCAAGAAGAGAAACTGCTGCCCTTCAGGGGCAGACACTTTGTCTGACCTGATTATCTTGTATTTACCCTAGTGTTTAATGCAGAGCTTAGCCTATCAAAAATGCTTAACAAATACAGTTATTATTGTTGTTATTGCATTATCAGAATATTAAGGCTATTTGGTAATTGCCCCAATAAAGTACTTTAAGGAAAAAAGAAAGATTCAAAACTGAAGGCAATATGAAGTTCTTATTCTAAAGAGAACTAATTCAAAATTAAATTTCCTTGCATGCATTATTCAAGGTTATCCATTTTGCCAGTAAATCTTTTCAGATAAGAAAATGTATCTTTGTGTTTATTTTCACCCTAAAATTTAAGAGGAAATTGCGTCCACTGAAGGCCATATATTTCTTCGGGGCCTATGCTATTTTTCTTAGTTTGTCTCAGCAAGACAGGACCACAGGCAGTGTGAAATAGCCCACCGGTAAAAAATCAATGCTTGCTGCATCACACCGTGGCAAAACAGGTGGGTAAATTGAACAACAGCAGGATATGCAAACTGCTATTCTATGGCCAAGAGAATGTACAGTAAACCAGAGGACAGGGGGTGCATTTTATAAACACAGTGAAGCCAGAGAAGTAGTCAACCTGTGGATAGAGAGGCAGCAGCAGAAGACAGACTGGTGAGATTATAATGGGGTGATTATCAAAGAGAAGCAGCTTTGAGATCATTGAAGTACAAAGTAAAAATGCAGTGGCATAGCAAGGGGTAATCAATCAATCAGTGCTATTTATTGAGCACTTACTGTGGCAGAGCACAGTACTAAGCTCTTGGGAGAGTATAACATAACAGAGGTGGAAGACATATCCCCTGCACAATCTTTCATTGCACACACCAAGGAAAGGGTTACAGTCATGCAGCAGTTTTATCAGTCACATTCTCACACATAAAAGTGTGGTTTCCCACTTTGAAGGGCATATAAATGGATGCATAATAATTTTGATTTGTAAATAATTGAGTGAACAGCTGAGAAGGACAGTATTTGAAAAGATGGACAACCCTGACTAAAATTATTTCATTTAAAATGTAGTTTAAATTTAAGAAAAGCAGATTAGGGATTAAAGCATGGAGTTCAGAACATGTTCAGACCAACACAAGCTAAATTGGCAGCGTAAGTGTTTAATTTCTTATTCACTAGAGGAAATTCCTTGGTAAAATTTTTAAGTATTTTAAGGATCTGAAAAATAGTAAGTTGGACTACATTATCAACTGGAAACAAATTAATTTTCTTCAAAAACATGAGTAAAATTGCAATTAAGACCGTGTTTCACCTAAATTAACTTCATTGAGGGTAAATGTAGAGAAGCAGCCTGGCTTAGTGGAAAGAGCCGGGGCTTGGGAGTCACAGGTCATGGGGTTCTAATCCCACCTCTGCCACTTGTCAGCTGTGTGATTTTGGGCAAGTCACCTCACTTCTCTGAGCCTCAGTTACCTCATCTGTAAAATGGGGATTAAGACTGTGAGCCTCATGTGGGACAACCTGATTACCTTGTATCCCCCCCAGTGCTTAGAACAGTGCTTTGCAAATAGTAAGTGCTTAACAAATGCCTTCATTATTATTATTATGAAGGACTGTAATTACAGTCCTAGATATAAGCTCATTATGGACAGGGAATTTGTCTCTTCATGCTGTTGTACTCTACTCTCCCAAGTGCTTGGTACAGAGCTCTGCACACAGTAAGTGCTCAATAAATACCATTGATTGAATGATAAATTATTAAGCACTTAGTGTCCAGCACTACGCTAAACACTGGGGTCAATCAAATAATCAAATAATTCGGTCTCCCTTGGGACTCGCAAGCAAAGAGGGAGGGATAAAGAGTATTTTATCATCATTTTACAGTTAAGGAAACTTAGGTAAAGAGGAATTACATGACTTGCTGAAGGTCATACAGCAAGTATATGGTAGAGTTGGGATTCATTCATTCATTCAGTCGTATTTATTGAGCACTTACTGTGTGCAGTGCACAGTACTAAGTGCTTGGGAAGTACAAGTCGACAACATATAGAGACGGTCCCTACCCAACAATGGGCTCACAGTCTAGAAGGGGGTGACAGACAACAAAACAAAACATGTAGACAGGTGTCAAAGTTGTCAGAACAAATAGAATTAAAGCTATATGCACATTATTAACAAAATAAATAGAATAGTAAATATGTACAAGTAAAATAGAGTAATAAATCTGTACAAATATATATACAAGTGATGTGGAGAGGGGAAGGAGGTAGGGTGGGGAGCGGGGTGGGGAGGAGGAGAGGAAAAAGGGGGCTCAGTCTGGGAAGGCTTAATAGAATTCACATCTCCTGACTCCCAGTTATGTGTTCTTTCCGGTAGCCCTCACTGCCTCACAGGGCTCAACAGTATTGGCTCAGTGCAACAGTAAAAAAAATGCCAGTCAAGTATTCCTTGTCATTTCAATCCTGCTCTCTTTTGACATTTTTTCTTTTGTTTTATGTTGTTGTGGGGTATGAGAATTTTCCCATTTCTCAGTGTCTCTATGCTCCCTGCTGTTTTGACTAATTACACCCTTCAACCTTTTTATTTTACCTCTGACTAAAAAAATGCAATCTGTTGGGCTCTATTTATTCCTACTGTGTGAAAAATCCATTAAAAAGAAGACATGATATTTATCTCTCTTTCCTTACAGCCAGAAGATATGTTTGTTTGTGACATAAATGAGCAGGATATCAGTGGACCTCCACCATGTAAGAATCTAAGGAAGAGTCAATGTACTCCTCTCTTTATGAATGCTTATACCATAAGAGGTATGCCAGAATTGTGTTTGATTCCCAGAATAATCAACCTATTTGCATATTTAGGGCTCCAGCTTCCCTTCCTAACTTTCCCATCACCGTTGACAACACCACCATCCTCTCCCAAGCCTACAATCCTGTATTATCTTGACATTTTTCTAAAACAAGAGTTCTTTGTACATCTCCCCACTCCTCCAAAACCTCTTGTGGTTGCCCGTCCCTCTCCACATCAAGCTGAAACGCCTGATCATTGTTATTAAGGCACTCAGTCAGCTCTCTTCCCACATATCCTCACTGCTTTACACCCAGCTGACATGCTTCACTCCTCTCAAATCAACATGCTCACCATGCCTCATTTTCACCCATCTCTCACCTCAACTCTTGCTCACCCCCTCCCTTCTGGCTGGAATTCCTTCCCTTTCACATTTGGCACACCACTGCTCTCCCAACTTCAGAGTCCTTTTCAAATCACATGTCCTCCAGAAAGCCTGCCCTGACTAACCTCCCACCCACCCCACACTGCCACCCCAAACACTTGTGAAACACCTAAGCACTGCTGTGCTCACCAACACCCATAACACTTATATACCTATGTTTAAATTCTTTACTTCCCCCACCTGTAATTTATTGTAGTGTCTGCTCCACAAGATTGTAAGATCTTCCAAGTTAGGGAGCATGGCTGTTAATTCTGTGCTTTCCCAAGTGCTCTGTAGAGAGTAAGCACTCAGTCAGTACTACTGATTGGTTCAATGCAAAACGTTTAGAGCCAGGTTGCCATCTGAGTGGGCTGTTTTGGAGAGAGGAAACAGTGTGGTGCTAGATCAAGGGGAGTCAAAAGGTCACCTCCCCTCCCCACAGTACTTGTGTGAATATGTACATATTTATAATTATAATTCCATTTATTTTTATTAATGTTGTATACATAATCTATAATTCTGTTTATAATGATGCTTCTGATGCCTGTTTACCTGATTTGATGTCCATCTCCCCCCTTCTAGACTGTGAGCCCATTGTGGGCAGGGATTGTCTCTATTTGTTGCTTAATTGTACTTCCCAAGCGCTAAGTACAGTGCTCTGCACACAGTAAGTGCTCAGTAAATACGATTGAATGAATGAATGAATAATCCTGGCTCTACCACTTGTCTGCTGTGTGGTCTTGGACAAGCCAGTTCATTTCTGTGCCTCAGTTACCTCATCTGTAAAATGGAGGTTAAGACTGTGAGCCCTGCGCAGGACAGGGACTGTGTCCAACCTGATTTCCTTGTACCCACACCAGCGCTTAATACAGTGCCTGGCATATAATAAGCACTTAATAAAATACCAGAAGTATTGTTATTATTAAGACTACAGTTCTTCATATTGAGGAGGTCATAACCAAGAGCCATTAGCAAGCTTGAATTTGGAAATAAATTAGGTAGACCATAGCTTTTCACCCAACTAAAGTAGCTTGAGAAGCAGCATGGCCTAGTACCTACAGACAGGCCTGGGAGTCAGAAAGACCTGGGTGCTAATCCTGGGCTCTGCCACTTGTCTGCTGTGTGATCTTGGGCAAGTTGCTTAACGTCTGTGCTTCAGTTACCTCATCTGTAAAATGAGGTTAAGACTGAGTCCCATATGAAACATGGACTGTCCAACCCGATTAGCGTGAATCTGCCCCAGTGCTTAGTACAGTGCCTGGCACATGGTAAGTGCTTAGATACATTTTTAAAAAAAGAAAAACTAAATAGGAATGTTCAGCTGAAATAGTGAAATTTGACCATTTTCCGACTTGCTCAACCAGTTGAATTTTAGTTCCCACACAGTTTGGTACACAACAAGCCTGAAAGATCATTTGAATATAAAGGCTTGTAATTGAAATGCCTTCTCAACTGGAACATTAGAGCTACTAATGCCAAACCTTATACTAATACCACATAATTGCTGAATTAAAGTAGATGATAATATCGTGTTCTGATCTTCAGCAGAGTTAGTGTCATACTGACAGCTTTATGTTCACGCAGAGGAATTTAAATAGTATCTCCATAAACTAAAACTAGCTGAAACCATCTGCAAATAGTGCACTCCTAATTTCTAGAAGTTGTATGTAATTGTCACCGTATGTAATTTCAAGTTTGTACAAATACCACCTGTGCCCCAAGACCTATTCCGTCCCCTGTAATGCCCAGCAAATAACCACAGGGTTCAAAAACCTCAATGTTGCAGCTGGACCTAGGCCCACCTGTGACTGGTAAAGGTTTTCTTTTGCATTTTTTATTTAGTTTTATCTCAGTAGCTATTTCCTAGCCCTTCATCCATCCCCTGGAACATTTTCTGGCACAGGTTGGCAAGAGGAATAAAAATAACCCCTAACACATAACCTGTCAAGTGAGATATTGTGGATGGAGGTCTCGTTTTCCCAAAAGTCTTTTCCTTCATATTTCTAGGAGCCGGAGCAGTGATCCACAGTCATTCTAAGGCTGCCGTCATGGCTACCCTTATCTTTCCGGGACATGAGTTTAAAATTACGCATCAAGAGATGATAAAAGGAATCAGAAAATGTACCTCAGGAGGATGTTATAGGTATTGTACTAAGAATCTTCTCTTTGACATTCTGTCATTCTGGTCCTGGGGGATATAAATCAGTCATACTTATTGAACACTTACTGTTGTGCAGAGCACTGTACTAAGTGCTTGGGAGAGTTGATAGACACGTTCCCTACCCACAGTGAGATTTATAAAGATATCGTAGAGGTTTATGTATGTGTACCAGGCACACAGTGCATTAAGCATTGTTGAGCAAAGGACAGTATATGAAGCCTCATTTGTAGAACATTTGTATAAAACTCTTTGAGTTTAAAAATACCTTTTTAAAAAAAATTCTGGCTGACACATAGCTAACTATTCAATGCTGTATATGCCAGCAAGAAATAGAGATTCATTCATTCAAATAGAGATGTGAGTTATTGAAGGAAAACTCTAGTCACGTAGGGATTGGAAAAGAGGCTTTGTATATTAAAGCACCTAAAGAGAAAGGGCATCCAAACCCATCCATATACCCAGTGCTGGGTTTTGTGGTCCTTATCTTATTCAGAGGAGCAAAGCCTCATGTACTGTCAAGACCACTTTATATAATCTCTGATTGAGGTACAGTAATCTCTCCCTCCCTTATGTTCTCCATTCCACTGTCTAGTGTCTCCATGCCTTTCGCGAAGGCACTTTGCAGAAGAGAAGCAGTGTGGTCTAATGGAAAGAGCACAGGCCTTAGAGTCAGAGGACCTGGGTTCTAATCCCGGCTCTGCCACGTCCCTGCTGTGTGACCTTGGGCAAGTCACTTAACTTCTCTATGCCTCATTTCCCTCATCTGCAAAATGGGGGTTCAATACCTGTTCTTCTTACTTACACTGTGAGCCCCATGTAGGACCTGATAATCTTGTATTTTGGCACATAGTAAGCACTTACCAGGTACCATTATTAGACAAAATACACTTCACCAAAGTCAAGCCCAGGTGTTTTGGAAGAGTAGATTTTGTTTTTTTTAGATGAGTCCAGATATGAAGACTGATTGCACTTTGTTTAGTATCCTGAGGTTATTGCCAGAAGATCTTTTCTTATGAAAGCCTAAAACTCCAGGCAGAGTGAAAGAGCTGCTGTATTTACACAAACCTGCTGTACAGTGCTTTGGGACCCAGTTTAGCATGAAATAAGTAAGAGAGAAGATTGTTTTGTAGAACTGCAAAATTCCTTGTTAATAGTCAGTCACTAATCCTTTCTACATTTGCGATCACAAGATTTTTTTTACCTTCCCATCTTTAGTTAAAAATATTCTGCTTTTCACCGCTTCAAGGAAATACTTGTAAGGTCTTGATGATTTTCTTTGTCAGGCACTAATGTACTGTTCAAGTTTCTGCCACTTACGCTTAAGATTAGAACAATGCCAAAAAAACCCCAAGCCCATTTTGCTACAGATGTTTGTGCAGGAGTCACAGTATAACATGCAACATCTTGTCCATAGAGAGTTTGGCATTAACTTTCCAGGTATGATAAGATTGTCTCCAGCACTAAAATGGCTTGAGAAAAGTCTGAAGTTATGTGAGTGATTGAAAATGTTTTGTACAATGAACTGTCCCTTGTTTTTCTGGGCAGATACTGTGATACACTAGTGGTCCCCATTGTTGAGAATACTCCTGAAGAGAAGGATCTTAAAGAACGCATGGCCCAAGCAATGAATCAATACCCGGATTCCTGTGCTGTATTAGTGAGGCGTCACGGAGTATATGTATGGGGAGAGACCTGGGAAAGGGCCAAAACCATGTGAGTATCAAATAAAGAAAATCTGGGAAAACATTAAATAAAAAAGCTCTTTCAAACCTCAGTACCTTCTATACATGAGAGACAGAGAGAAAAAAAATTTGCCACACTGACAACGTAACATCCAGATTGGAGAGAAAATGGCTTACTGCCTGAAATATGTCAAGAGGAGATTAATGGTCACTTACATTAAAATAGCAATTATTCATAAATGCTATTACCGAGCAGCACATTTCATTTGCCATATTTTAAGCAGTTCATTACTCCTAATAATTAATAGACTGAATTTTCTTATCAGAATGTTCCAGTGATTTATCTTTTCATTCTTGAAAGCAGTATGTCTTGAATTAAGAAATATAAAATTTTGTTCCTGTTAGTCAAGCCCTACTCTTTCTGAGCAAATTGAAACCCGTTTCCGTGATCGAGATGAGTTTACTAGCATTTGTCTGTCAGGGAAACAATATAGAAAAGGGCCCAAAATAGAAAGAAATGAAGTTGTGTTGATGAGCACACTTCGGCAGAGCAGAGGCTACGAGATGGAGACAACAAGGTAAAATTGAATAAGATCAGAGGGATCATTTTCACTGCTCACTTTTATCTCTCCTTTTCACCTTATTTTTATTTTAAAGGTGTGAATGCTATGATTACTTGTTCGATATTGCAGTACAGATGAAGATGATAGGACTGGACCCTTCAAAGCATCCGGCTGGTGAAAATGGAATTGTATAACCCGCTACAGTACTTACTTGTAGCTAATGAACCCAGAATTTCTACCCTGCTTGCATTGTACTTGCCCAAGCACTTAGTATAGTCTTCTGCACATAGTAAGTGCTCAATAAATAACTTTGTTGATGATGCTGGTTCAGAGATTTTGTATTCATAAGGGGCATGTTACACTATTACTGAAAACTTTGATATACCATGTCAGTAGGAATAGTATATTTGATTACTGAGTTTTTTGGTGGGTGTTTGAATTCACAATTTCCCAAGGTATGCCATTTGACTGCTTTTCTTTACACTGCTCTACTACAGCTGGGAGTATTTGTCATGAAATCTACAGCCTAGCTGCTACGATCCATTTGCTGCCCTTGATAATACAAGATCAGTTACTATTTTTAATATACGTATTCAACTCAGCGTGTCCAGAACTGAACTCCTCATCTTCCCTTTCAAACGTTCACATCACAATTGACACCACTATCCTCTCCATCTCTTTCAACTTCCATGTTCAGTTTGGCGCCAAATCCTTTCTATTTTTCTTCCACAACATTAAAAATCTCCCACTTGTCAGCTGTGTGATGTTAGACAAGTCCCTGAACTACTCTTGCCTCAGTTTCCTCATCTGAAAATAGGGATTCAATACCCGTTCTCCCTTCCCCTTCAAATTCAGTAGACTGCAGTGTTCTGCGTTTTCAAAGCCCTTGTGAAATACCACCTCCAGGAGGCCCTTCCCTAATTCATTTCCCATTTCCCCCTGCCTTTTTCCCTCTACTTCCTGCTCAGCACTTCTATACCACCTAATCGCTGGTACACTCACAGTACCAGCAGTTTGTACATATTTTTCACACTTTATTTTGTAAAGACTAACTCATAATAATAATAATGACGTTAAGTGCTGTGTGCAAAGCACTGTTCTAAGCGCTGGGGTGGATACAGGGTGCTCAGGTTGTCCCACGTGGGGCTCACAGTCTTAATCCCCATTTTACAGATGAGGTAACTGAGGCTCAGATAAGTTAAGTGACTTGCCCAAGGTCACACAGCAGACATGTGGCGGAGCTGGGATTTGAACCCATGACCTCTGACACCAAAGCCCGTGCTCTTTCCACTGAGCCACACTGCTTCTCCATGTACATATGTACATATCCCCTGTTCCTCCTTCCTCCTACTTGTAATTTGAGTGTTTCCCCAGCTGGATTGTAAATTCCTTGAGAATAAAAATGGTGCCTACTAATACTGTTGTACTCCCCCCAAACATTTAGTACAGAACTCTGCACATAATAGGAGCTCAATAAATGCTATTGATTTAACATTCGAAGGAGGAGTTCCCATTTTCTACTTTTGTATTTTAAAGAATTGTATCTAAATCTCAAGTCAACTGAAGAGATAAAAACACACATTATTTGGGAATTATTTTAAACATCCCCTGTGAGCCTCAGGATTTCCTTCAGAATTTATAAAATAGATTAATTACTGCTTTTTTTAACAGATTAGGAATTTATTTTTATTACAACCAATGCCCCTCAATTATCACAAAATAATATTTAAATGAAAATTAAAATTTATTTAAAATATGGTCGTAGCAAATCTAATTATTTTCCCAAATAGTTGATGTGAAATTCGTCACCATCGTTTATGTTATAGCTCTTAACATGTCGCTGCTTCCAAATTAATCAAGACCTCTTGTCTACAGTTGCTTTGGGGTGAAAAGATAGCCAACCCCAATTAGGGAATGTCCAAAGTTCCTGATTCTCCCTATGAACTGCGCCTCTATGTGCAAGAGAACAGTCAGGGTGGTGAACAGACCTAAGGCAATCAACTAGGCTTTCAGTTTGTTAAGTGCAGGACATTCCATTCACACCCCAAATTGGATAAGGGATTAACATTTTAGTTGCTGGGTGTGTCTAGTTCTTGGTGAGATAATGCATTGTTTCTCAACTGATTCTTTAGCCTTTCGGTTCCACCCAGATCATTTTTTTCAGGGAGGACCTCAAAGTAAGGCAGCTGTCAATTTACGATTCCTTTTTCTATATTTCCCGCTAGTTTCTAGTACTCCCGCATAATATAGCCTTCATGTTTTGAAGCTGAAGAAACAGACTGATTTTATTTCTTTTCTCAGCTGTAAAGCACTCAGTCACCTTGCCCGCTCCTACCTCACCCGCTGCTCTCCTACTACAACCCAGCCACACTTTGCTCCTCTAATGCCAACGTACTCACTGTACCTCGATCTTAACTATCTCACTGACAAACAGCCTCTCTTGCGCGTCCTGCCTCTGGTCTGGAATGCCCCCACCACCCCATTCAGATCCCAGAGTTACTCTTCCCCCTACTTCAAATCCTTAATGAAGGTACATCTCCTCCAAGAGGCCTTCCCTGGCTCAGCCCTCTTTTCCTTTTCTTCCACTCCCTTCTGCGTTGCCCTGACTTGCTCCCTTTATTCATCCCCACTCCCAGTCCCACAGTACTTATGTACATGTCTGCAATTTATATCACTGCTTGTCACCCACTCTAGGCTGGAAGCTCATGTGGGCAGGGAATGTGTCTGTTATCCTGTTAAATTGTACTCTCCCAAGTGCTTGTACAGTGCTCTGCTCACAATAAGCGCTCAATAAATATGAATGAATGAATAAGCACTCAAGAAATGCAATTGATTGATTTTCCCTTTACCATTTTCATTGGGATCCATCTCAATGCCTAAATATGAAATACTGTAATCCAGTTATTTTGTTGTCAATTTTTAATCTTTCATAATTATGGTTCTTTTTATGTGCTTACTGTAATCCAAGCACTGCTCTAAAGTGCAAGGGGAAGATACAAAATAATCAGGTTGAACACAGTCACTGTATCAGATGGGGCTCCCAGTCTAAATAGGTGGAAGTAGGATTTAACCCCCATTTTACAGATGAGGAAACTGAGGCACAGATGCATGGAGCAGCTTGCCCATGGTCATACAGCAGACAATGTGAAACAGCCTGGCCTAGTGGACAGACCACTGAGGAAGCAGCATGGCTTAGTGGAAAGAGCATGGGCTTGGGAGTCAAAGGTCATGGGTTCTAATCCTTGCTCTGCCGCTTATCAGCTATGTGACTCTGGGCAAGTCACTTAATGTCTCTGTGCCTCAGTAACCTCATCTGTAAAATGGGGATTAAGACTGTGAGCCTCACATGGGACAACCTGATTACCTTGTATCTACCTCAGCCCTTAGAACAATGCTTGGCACATAGTAAGTGGTTAACAAATACCATCATCATTATTATTATAGACCACTTGTCTGCTGTGTGACCTTGGGCAAGTCACTTCATTCCTCTGTGCCTCAGTTCCTTCACCTTTAAAATGGGGAGTAAGACTGTGAGTCCTATGTGGGACAGTGACTGTGTCCAATTGATTATCTTGTATCTACCCCAGGGCTTAGAACAGTGCTTGACATAGTAAGTGCTTAACAAATACTATCATTATTATTATTGTTATAAGTGGTGGGTCAGGGACTAGAACCCATGTCCATCCTCTTTCTACTGGACCACACTGCTTATATAAACTGGAAGATACCTTGAATCGGAAACTAATTTGTCTGTTACACTTATCCAAATTAGGTTTTGTCGAAAGTACTCACCTGGCTATCCAAGTTCTCTGACTGCTCTTCAGTCTCTTTCTCTGTTTCCTCTTCCACCTCTCATCCCCTAACTTTGAATGCCCTGCAAGGCTCTGTCCTGGGTTTCCTACTCTTTGCTATACCCTCACTCACATGGCTTCTGCTGCTTCCTCTCTGCAGAAGACTCCCAAATCTACTTCACCAGCCCAACTTCTTTTCTAAATAATCTCACATTTCCTCCTGATTCCAGGACATCTTCACATGGACGTTCCAGTAGCATCTCAAACTCAACGTGTCTAAAGCTGAATTTATCATCTTCACCCCAGAATGACTTTTGGCAAGATCACTCTCATCCCTGTCCCAAGGTCCACTGCTTTGGTGTCTTCCCTTTACTCCTTGTTGTCCTCTGGCTCTCACAATCAGTTGCCAATTCCTGCTGATTATTCCTCAGTCCTAGACTCTCCCCTTCCTCTTTTCCTAAATTGCCACCACCCTGGTTAAAACCTTGATTATATTACATCTAGACTACTGTATCAGTCTCCTTATTGTGTCCCAGTCTCCAGTCTATGCAGATGCGCCCCCAGACCCAATTATAATACAGAATTACATTATGCACCGATTACTGACGTAGCCCAGAATCCCAAAACTCTACCTGCCATTATGTCCGATTGCTGTTGCAAAGATCAATTCCCTCCCCATCTCCCTCTCCCTTCACACCAACCTGTGCCCACTCTGCCCTATTTGGAAGTTTGCCACCCTCCAGACATCCAACCCTGACCTCTTCCCAACCCTCTCATTTGAAACCAAAAACACATCAAAACACCCTGCTGTGGGGCTTTACGCATGGCATGCCAATATACTCGCCACGTTCCCGGCTCATTTGGTAGCAGCAGTGAGCGTGCGAGGAGACAGGGGCATGGTTAACCCTCACAGCCTTGGAAAGGGAGAATAGAAGTGAGGAGGTGTTGACAGCTGCTCAGGGATTTGAGGTCCTGGGCTAACAGGGTCCCATGGAGTGACACTCAGAGGCTGGGCATAGTGATAAGAGCTGGACAGAGAAGAGTGAAGCAGTCAAGTTAAACAGCACTCAGGACTGGGATCCAACTGTCCAACTACTGGGAGGGTGACCCCTGGACCAGGGTGAGAGGAACTGGGGAGGAACTTGGGTACAGGGGATCAGGAAAGTTCCTAGGGATACTGGAGAGGAAGGAGAAGGATCAACAATGGGCTGTTTAATTACCTATAGGGCTTGGTGGTCATGTTGGAACAGGTAATTAACAAATTACATTTAAGTCTGTAGGAAAATATCGGCCAATCAGTGGTATTTATTAAGTGCTTACTCTGCGCACAGCGCTGTACTGAGTGCTTGGGAGAGTATAATACAACGGAGTTGGTAGTTCTCTGCCTAGAAGGAGCTAACATCCAATACACCCACCTTTTTGAGGAACATATTACATTCAGATCCTAGTTTACGTCTGTATTATTCTATTGCCCAGATCGTCTTTAAAGGTCGAGCAGCACACACTTCTCTCTTCAAATTCCTCCAGTGGCCACCCGTTCACCTCCATATCAAGCAAAAACTTTTTATTCTAGGGTTCAAGTCTCCCCACTCCCTTTCAACTCTATTCACTGGCTACATCCCAGCATGCTCTCTCCAATCCTAACACACCCTTTAACTACATCCTGTTCTTGACTCCCCTGCCTCTAGTCCCTTTCACCATCTCCCTGCATCATATTCATTCAATCGTATTTCATTATTTCAATAGTATTTATTGAGCGCTTCCCACTCCTTTCATGTCTGCCAGACCACAGTTCTCCCATCGGCAAACCCACCTAAAAGGCCACCTCTAGAAAACCTCTCCCATTTCCCATCGCCCCAAAACCAACCCTGAATTTGCATCTATCCTTAGCATTTGTATATATTTTTACCACTCTTAGCAATTATGTATTTGCTCCCATCTTCAGCATTTAGTGTAGATTATTATTTATCTCTGTGTAATATAATTTGCATCTACCTGTCTTCTCCATTGGATTGTAAGCTCCATGAGGACGGGAGCCATGTCTTCACTCAATAAATACCATGCACTGATGGTTGTTTGAGCAGTTTTTCCCAACCCAAGTCATAAGAGGGCTTGCAAACATCGTTCTCCCATAATTTTGAAAGATGTAAAATTTCAGGGATGTGGAGCTGAGTGGAACAAAACTGTTATAAAGGAGATGATTTTCAAAACTTTCACTCTATTCACTGCCACCTATCTAATCAATCAATCAATCGTATTTATTGAGCGCTTACTGTGTGCAGAGCACTGTACTAAGTGCTTGGGAAGTACAAGTCAGCAACATATAGAGACAGTCCCTACCCAACAGCGGGCTCACAGTCTAGAAGGGGGAGACAGAGAACAAAACCAAACATACTAACAAAATAAAATAAATAGATATGTACAAATAAAAGAAATAAATAAATAGAGTAATAAATATGTACAAACATACAAAAATATATACAGGTGCTGTGCGGAAGGGAAGGAGGTAAGATGGGGGGATGGAGAGGGGGACGAGGGGGAGAGGAAGGAAGGGGCTTAGTCTGGGAAGGCCTCCTGGAGGAGGTGAGGACTTCAAATAAAGGAAAATGTAGTTTCAATTATCTCCCTAAAAAGGCAATGGTTTGTCTACTGCCTTAGTGATGGAAATAGTCTTTTCCCTATAATTGTATTTAGTACCCTTTATTTGAAGGTATCATATTTACTTGCATAATTCTCCCCATCACATAATTCTCCCCCTCACCCCTTGGTTTTTGAGGAGGAAATAAAAAAAAAATATTTTTCTAAGAAGTGATAGCAATGATGCTGGAGTAGCAGGAGGAGGAATCAGGTTAGTTTGCTCAGGGTACCGATTTGCGATGTAGTTTATTTGAAACTTGCGTGATGCATCAGATAGGGAGAGGAGAAGGGAGAGGAAGTTACCGTAATTCAGTGAGTGCCAATTAATTCACAGAAATAGCGTGCAGTAGAAATGAGTCCTCTTTCCTTTCTCTTCCTCCTCCCTTTCCTCTTTTTTTCCTCCTACTCTCCTAATTGTTAGACTTAGTTCCCCACAGAATAGCCCCTCCCCTGCTTTGGATTGCAGAATTTATGCAAGTAAATATAGTAACCTTTCTTTTCCCTTTTTGTTGGAATATGTAATTGAATTCTTCCTTTCCTTGTTATTGCTCTGACCCCTTAATGTGTAACATATGCTAACCTATGAAGTCCCAAATTCTTTTCAGTTTTCATTTGGAGTAATTTAGAAACTGTAGTATTACAGATGAAATCTGAGGGAATAATCCCATGAAAGATCAAGCATATTCAATATTTAATATTAATATTTAAAATAGCTATCCTAGTTAAGTGACAATTTGACCAGAAAAGCTAAAACCTGTAATTTTCTGGTTTTATCTTACAAGCCCTATATAAATGCACATTTCTCTGGAGGGAAGAAAAGTAAATATACCCTGGTACAGATGAGAGATTTAAACCCATGTCCTAAAAGTCTCATCTCAGCAATGTGGCTGACTCCTTCAGTCAGTAAAGTTCTTTTCTTTGGCTTGTTATTATTAGAACAGTGCTCTGCACATAGTAGGCACTTAACAAATGCCATTATTATTATTATTATTATTATTATTATTATTATGGGACGATATCCTAGTACCAGTTAGGAGGTATGAAGATGTAATGATCTGATTATAAAACCTAGAAATAAAATATTCAACATGGTGCTATCATCTAAGGAATGATCCAAGTTTGGTCTTAGTAGTACTTCCATGAAATTATTTTATCTACTATATAACAAAAAAACATATTTTCTTATTATGCCTTTCAAGGCAGGGTATATAGGTTAACTATTAATACTTCATGAGATTCTCTTCATCCTTAAAACTTTGAAAGGCCAGTATTTTAATGTTATCCTCAGCACTCAAGAATCGAACTTTATTTTCAATTCTGTGTACATTCAGTTATATTGGGCTGTTTTTTGTTCATGTGTTTGTGCTACTTCTGCACATAACTTATTTTTCCGGTTTTCAATCAATTAATCAATTCATGGTATTTACTGAATACTTGCTGTATGCAGATCACCGTACTAAGCGTTTGGGAGAGTACACTAGAGGACCTGATCCCTGCCCTTGTGAGGTTTACAGTTTAGCAAAGTTGATATCCTAAGGAGGAGCTTTATAATTTTTGCCTATCATACAAATTAGATTGCAAGCTTGGAGGCAGAGAACTTGTACCTTGTTACTGTTGAACTCTTCCAAGAGCTCAGTACAGTACTTAGCATATAGGAGGAGCTCAATAAATGCCATTGATTGATTGATTGAATTAGCTGAACTTAGACCCAGGACAAGAACTGCCAGGTTTGGTTGGGCCTGGGTGGGGGTGTGTACGTTTCACCCTCTGTGAGGGAGAAGCCTACTCTGTGGCAGCACCCTAACCTGCCATACATTGTCTGTTTTCTGGCCATAGATGTCTCTAAGTAATAATAATAACAATAATTGTCGTATTTGTTAACCGCTTACTTTGTCCCAAGCACTGTACTAAACACTGGGGTGGATATAAACAAATTGGGTTGGACACTGTCCCTGTCCCACATGGGGCTCACAGTCTCAATCCCCATTTTACAGATGAAGTAACTGAGGCACAGAGAAGTGAAGTGACTTGCCCAGAGTCACACAGCAGACATGTGGCAGAGCCAGGATACGTTGTTGAGTAGGGACCATCTCTATATGTTGCCGATTTGTAATAACAATGATGGTATTTGTTAAGCACTTACTATGTGCCAAGCACTGTTCTAAGCGCTGGAGGGGGCGGGGGGAATACAAGGTAATCACGTTGTCCCACGTCGGGCTCACAGTCTTAATCCCCATTTTACAGATGAGGGAACTGAGGCACAGAGAAGTTAAGTGACTTGCCCAAAGTCACATAGCTGACAAGTGGCGGAGTTGGGATTAGAACCCATTTGTACTTGTATTTTTACTTCCCAAACGCTTACTACAGTGCTCTGCACACAGTAAGCGCTCAATAAATATGATTGAATGAATGAATGAACCCATGACCTTCTGACTCACAGGCCTGTGCTCTATCCACTATGCCATGCTGCTCTTTATAAGTGATGAGACTCTAAGGGGCTGTTATCAGTCCCGTCCAAAGCTGACTGGATTCCCTCTGGTTCAGTGGGGCCCACAGATCCAGGACCCATGGCATGACCCAATCCCTTTCAAGTCTCTAAATCCCAACTGCTTTTTCATCACTTTACCTCTGAGTCTAATGCTTGCTGTGGACCTTTCCCACAATTAAGTCAAAAACTTATTTTCAACAATTTCCCATCCTCGTGTCTCTCCCATCCTCGTGTCTCTCTCCACTTCAATCCATACTTCATGCTGCTGCCCGGATTATCTTTGTCCAGAAATGCTCTGGGCATATTACTCCCCTCCTCAAAAATCTCCAGTGGCTACCAATCAATCTGCGCATCAGGCAGAAACTCCTCACCCTGGGCTTCAAGGCTCTCCATCACCTCGCCCCCTCCTACCTCACCTCCCTTCTCTCCTTCTACTGCCCAGCCCACAACCTCCGCTCCTCCACCGCTAATCTCCTCACTGTACCTCGTTCTCGCCTGTCCCGCCGTCGACCCCCGGCCCACGTCATCCCCCGGGCCTGGAATGACCTCCCTCTCCCCCTCCGCCAAGCTAGCTCTCTTCCTCCCTTCAAGGCCCTGCTGAGAGCTCACCTCCTCCAGGAGGCCTTCCCAGACTGAGCCCCTTCCCTCCTCTCCCCCTCGTCCCCCTCTCCATCCCCCCATCTTACCTCCTTCCCTTCCCCACAGCACCTGTATATATGTATATATGGTTGTACATATTTATTACTCTATTTATTTATTTATTTATTTATTTATTTATTTTACTTGTACATTTCTATCCTATTTATTTTATTTTGTTGGTATGTTTGGTTCTGTTCTCTGTCTCCCCCTTTTAAACTGTGAGCCCACTGTTGGGTAGGGACTGTCTCTATGTGTTGCCAATTTGTACTTCCCAAGAGCTTAGTACAGTGCTCTGCACATAGTAAGCGCTCAATAAATACGATTGATTGATTGATTTCTGGAAAGGCAGCCAATCACTGCTTTTCGTAGGAATGTCACCAATTCCCATGTACCTTACAGATGCTCAACTCAGTTGAAAAGCTGATTACCTGTTGTCTTTTGACATTTCTGGACCAGCTCTCTGTGCAGCTTTTTTGATTAAGAATACCCTCCTGCTTCAACAGAACGACCTTTTCTGATTCCAGCACTAAACCAACTATTAAACCAAAACCACGAGATGCTCATAGGGAAAAAAAAAATACCTTTCAAAGGTATTAGGTTGGGACATTTCTCATATGGGCGTTCTTTGGTTGAATTATTATCCATTCATAACATTTCATTTGTCTTCTGGGGTGAAGTGAAACACTTTGGGAAAACATTAACTCTTTGAGATAATCAGGGGGCAGTTTTGTGCATCTCAGCATTGTGTATAGCAATACACCAAACATCCCCTTTAAAGCATCCAGGCTCTTCCCAAGTATCTTGCCTACTATGAGGGCAGAAATTTAGGACAACTTAGTTAAATTTCAGCAGCTCTTAGCAAATAAGCCAGCCAGCAATGTAATTTCTTTCAGAATGTGAGAATTAATTGAAATGCTGCCTGCATTTTTTTAATAGAAAAACCCCACTCTTCATATTGGTTTAGCCGTGCTTTCCAGTATCTCCTGTTAAAAATGATACTGCTCACAATTCAATAACACTTATGTGATGAAGCAGTGACAGATATTCCTTGGTCGTAGGTACTTTTCTCTAAGTATGAGTTTGAGGCCTCTATTCTGATTCTGACTCATGGGGCAGACACAGACTTACTAATGGATGTCATTTCAGCCCAAGCCCTAACCACTTCCGGCTGATAATCCAAATCATTAATTACCACTGAAAACTCATGTCAGCTATTTCACATAACTTACCCAACACAACATACCACTGCTCATAGTTCCAGTAGGAAGCAAATAGCTTATATTAGGCAAAATCTTATAACATTAAATTATCTGATATCCTTCAGCAATTTAGCATCACTAAGTAATCAGACCATCACTCCTCATCATCTTGCACATCATCTAATCAAACAACACTAAGTCTTATGAAATAGCACTCTGTAGGTTTGGATGTTGGATAGATTGGTGAATATTCAGTCTCTAAATGAGATGACTCCACTTCACAACAATTTGCAACATTAAACTACAGCACCTTGGGTCATATGTAGGGCTCTTGATACGGCAATTGATGAATGGTGTTTACTGAGTGTCTACTGTGTGCTGAGCACTATACAAGGTACTGGAGAGAACAATACAGTATTGGCGGTAGTCACATTCCCTCCCCACAAGGAACTCACAGTCTAGAGGGGGAGACAGGCATTAAAATAAATTACAGATTGGGAGATGGGAGAATAGAAGGATTTAAAAATAATAATAATTATAATTATGGCATTTGTTAAGTGCTTACTATATCCCAGGCACTGTACTAAGTGCTGGGATGGATACAAGCAAATTGAGTTGGACACAGTCTCTGTCCCAAATGGGGCATCCGGTCAATCCAAATTTTACAGATGAGGAAACTGAGGACTAGGGAAGTGAAGTGACTTGCCCAAGGTCACACAGCAAAGTGGCAGACACCCATGTTCTTCTGATTCCCAAGCTCTTGCTCTAGCCACTATGCCATGCTGAGTGACAGAATCTATCATCTCAAGATATAAAGGTAAGGATGGATCATCTAAGATCCCTATCTTTTTTCCATTGGATCCCTGTTTTATCTCTATTAACTAATTTAACCAAACCCTTCTTGAACCAGTTTTATTTATTTTGTATGGTATTTTTAAAGTGCTTCCTATGTGCCAGGCACTGTACTAAGTGCTGGGGTAGATATAAACTAATAATAATAATAATGATGGCATTGCAACTTATGCAAAGCACTGTTCTAAGCGCTGGGGGAGATACAAGGTGATCAGGTTGTCCCATGTGGAGCTCACAGTCTTAATCTCCATTTTACAGATGAGGTAATTGAGGCACAGAGAATTTAAATGATTTGCCCAAGGTCATACAGCTGACAATTGGCAGAGCTGGGATTTGAACCCATGACCTCTGGCTTCCAAGCCCATGCTCTTTCCATTGAGCCACATTACTAATCAGGTTGGACACGGTCCACCTCCCACATAGGGCTCACAGTCTTAATCCCCATTTTACAGATGAGGTAACTAGGCACAGAGAAGTGACTTGCACAAGGTCACACAGCAGACATGGTAGAATACTGAAGAGCACTGTACTAAGCACTTGGGAGAGTAAAATACAGCAGAGTTGGTAGACACATTCCCTGTCTACAGTGAGTTCACAGTCTAGAGGGAAGGTGGAATATTATTTAAGTCTCTATTCCTTCTGATTCTGGTGCTGCATTTTGGGGCTACTAAGCCAAGAAAGTGGTTTCCTGGGAATTTAACTGTCATTATTTCTGTTTTTCCCAGTCTGCCAGGCAGCTCCCAGCTTTACACATGTATGCCTCAGGGACCACGCTAAAAGCCCAGAAGAATAAACCAGAATGAAAATGCCCCTTTTTCAGTGGCAGTATTTTTTTCCTTCTAACTCAAGACGCAGATCTAACTCTTCCTCAGTTAAGTGTTTAAAATTGGGGTAGGGCTGCTTTATTCGCTCTAAGTACTGTTCGTGGAAATGGTTTCCCAACCCAGTTATCTCAGCTTGTTCATGGTGCTGACTTGTTTGTGTTTCAGAATCAAGGAGCACCTATTACAGAGGGAAAAAAGCTCTGTAAGAATGCAATGCCTATTGAAATTTCAATGACCTCGACTCCATTTTTAAGCAAGCCAGACTGCAAATAGAGATCTTAGCCAAAAGACTGCCTCCCATTTTCCAACATAACCAGACAGCAAATAATGTTGTTGGCCAGAATACCTCAAAGCTATTAAGAACTAGAGGGCGGTCAATGTGCCCTCATTACAGTAGATTAAACATCTGGCTTCCAACTTCTTTTTCTTTATTTCCCACCCACCATTACAATGTCCTTGCCACACAGGAGCAGAAGTGGCACAGACAACCCAATACCAGAGCTATCCCATGTCACAGGTTTAAGGTCCCACGCAATTTTCCATAATACCACTGTACTTCTTGGCCCCGGAGCTCTACCTCGGGTCAGAAAGGGAAAGGTTGAGAAGGGTCATGGTTGAAAGAGGGTAGGCAAAAGGGAGTCAGAAGGACCTAAGTTCTAATCCTGGCACCACCGCTTGTCTGCTGCGTGACCTTTGTGCCTTCCCTATGCCGCAGTTACCTCATCTGTAAAATGATTAATACTGTGAGCCCCATGTGGGGCATAAAATGGGTCCAATCTGATTAACAGACATCTGCACCAACAGTTACATGGCTTAGTGGATAATCATAATAATAAGAAATGGTATTTGTTAAGTGCTTACTATGTGCAAAGTACTGTTCTAAGCACTGGGGGGATACAAGGAGATCAGGTTGTCCCACGTGGGGTTCAGTCTTAATCCCCATTTTACAAATGAGGGAACTGAGGCTCATAGAAGTGACTTGCCCAAAGTCACACAGCTGACAAATGATGGAGCCGGGATTAGAACCCATGACCTCTGACTCCCAAGCCCATGCTCTTTCCACTGAGCAATGCTGCTTCTCTCTGGACCTGGGAGTCAGAAGGACCTAGATTCTAATCCCAACTCTGCCTCCTGTCCACTGTGTGTCCTTGAGCAAGTCACTTCACTTCTCTGTGCTTCAGTGACCTCATCTGTAAAATGGGGATTAAGATTGTAAACCCATGTGGGACAAGGACTATGGTCAACCTGATTATCTTTTACCTATACCAGCGTTTAGTATACTGCCTGGAACATAATGAGCACTTAACAAATGCCACAATTATTAACAATTACCATACAGTGCCTGGCACATAGTAAGCTCTTAAATACCATAATCAAACAAACAAACAAAAAGAACATAGAATTGTTCACCAAAGTTTACTTGAGGAGAACTGGGTACTAGAGTTGCAGTTTGAAGGTGGTAGAGTTCAACAGGAGAAACAATTACTCATCCATTGAGTGGTCAACATCTGGGAATCTATTTCCACAGAAAGTGTGCAGACCACAATTACCAACAGATGGCTCCGATATTTGTCTGCTGTGTGACCTTGGGCAAGTCAGCAACTTCTCTGTGCCTCAGTTACCTCATCTGTGAAATGGGGATTAAGACTGTGAGCCCTATGTGGGACAGGGACTATGTTCAACCTGATTAGCTTGTACCTACCCCAGTGCCAAGTGTAGTGCCTGACACATAGTAAGTACTTAACAAGTAGCATAAAAATAAAAATAAATACCATTAAAACAACAAGGGTTTGGTTAAATTAGTAGCAATAAAACAGGGGTGTAATGGAAAAAAAGTTAGGAATCTTAGATGATCCATCCCTACCTAAATATCTTGAGATGGATGTCGAAGAGGAAAATCATCACAGTGTTGAAGACAGAATACTGAGCTAGATGGACAACTGACCCCCTGGAATAGGGTTTCTATTGTTCTTATGAATAAACATAAGCAGGCATGTGTGCATGCTTTCAAAGGATATGAGTGGTAAATTAATAAGACAAAGAAAATGATTTAAAATCCTCAGTGGACCTTAGGACTGGGTAGGATCAATCAATGGTATTTATTGAGAGCTATACGTCTGTGCAGTGCCCCATGCTAAGCATTTGAGAAAGCTCAATATAGCAGTTGGTAGACACATTCCCTGCCCACAAGGAGCTTACAGTTTAGAGAGGGAGATGGATATTAAAATTCTATTTATTCTATTTTGTTAGTATGTTTGGTTTTGTTCTCTGTCTCCCCCTTTTAGACTGTGAGCCCACTGTTGGGTAAGGACTGTCTCTATATGTTGCCAACTTGTACTTCCCAAGCGCTTAGTGCAGTGCTCTGCACACAGTAAGTGCTCAATAAATACGATTGATTGATTGATTAAAAGTAAATTATGGAATATGTGCATAAGTGCTGTGGGGCTGAGGGTGAGGTGAGGAAAGGATACACGATCCAAGTGCAACGATTTTGTAGTAAAGCAATGGCAGCACTCACTTCTTATTTACTTTGTAGATCATGAGCTTCTTGAGAGAGAGAACTAGATCAAATTTATATTAATCCTCACCCTTGACCCCCGTCCTGAGCCCACCTTCCACTGAGCTTCTCAGGGCCAGTGCCCATTGCCTACCTTGACCCCCACCCTATGACTGCTCTCTGATGAGCTGCTCAGGTACAGTGCTCATTCTCTACCCTGATCCCCACCCTGAGTCGGGTGATCCTGCTGTGTCCTGAGCTGAGGAAACAGTGACAGCCCACTCACTCTTTCCCTTTTCCCACCATCACCACTGGGGTGCCCCGGGCAGGAGCTTGTGGGATGGGGTGGTGGAGAGAAGGGGTCTCTAGGGTGGAGAGCTTCCTGGGAAGGGGGAGAAATCCAAGAGCCACCAGGCTGAATCTCAGCAAACCCTGCCTCAGAGGCAGATTCCAGGTCAAAGCGGGAGAGGCTGGCCCAGTCCCTAGCACCTTGGCAACCCAGACTGCAGCTCTGTCTCCACTGGGGGACCACCTTGCTCCCACTGCCTGTGGGAACAGCAGAAGAGGAAAAGAGTGGAGAGAACTATAGGCCCTTTCCTGAGGTTTCTGTTCTCTGCTAGATGGGGAGAATGGAGTCCCCAGTGACTCCCTCCCATTTTTATTTTTGGTTCTGCATTATTCCAACCCACCCCATGATGTCATGTTGCAATGCAGGCCCGATGTTATGTCTGCAATGTCATTTGCTCTCAGGGGAGACATTTTTTTTTTTTAACTTTCACTTCTGCTTATCTGCCCTCCTCATCCCTTACTCCCCAACCCATGCCCCAGGCTCATCCCAAGCAAACCTTCCCATTGTCCCTCGATGTCACCTCTCCCACCTTCAGCCTCTTGTTCACATCCTTGCTTTTACCTTGAAAGTCAGGCAGCCAGTCAATCATATTTATTGAGCACTTACTGTGCACAGAACACTGTACTAAGCACTTGGGAGAGCACAATATAATAGAGCACAATATAACAAACATATTCTCTGTCCACAACAAGCTTAGACTCTAAAGGGGTGACAGGCATAAATATAAATAAATTACAGATACGTTCATAAGAGCTGTGGCGATGTTGCGGGGGGGGATTGTGGATGAATTAAAGAAGGGATGAATTAAAGGAGCAAGTCAGAACGATACAAAAGAGAGCAGAAGGAAAGGAAATGAGGTCTTTGGGAAAACTTCTTGGAGGAGATGTGCTTTCAGTAAGGCTTTGTATAGGGGGAGAGAAAGTCCTCCCCTTCAAATTTCCCAGGCCACAGTTCTCCCCATTTCTTCTTCTTCTGTTTCCTCTTCTGTAAAATGGGGATTCAACATCTGTTCTCCTTTACCATTCTACCATGAACCCCATATGGGACAAGAACTTAATCCAAGCTATATTATATCTACCCCACAGCTCAGCACAGTGTTTGCATAGTAAACACTTAAACATTATTATTATTATTATCTGTAATTTAATTTGTGTTCATCTCCAGTAGATTGTAAACTCCTTGAGGGCTTAGGTAGTGTTTTTTTGACTTCTATTATATGCTCCCAAGTGTTTAGTTCAGTGCTTTGCAAACAGTAGGAGTTCAACAATATTAACTGATTGATTCTGAGGGTATCTTTTTGAAGTACACATGCATTTAATGGTTTGGGCTCAGATTCAGTTTCTCTATCCCTGTTTCAAAATGGCATTGTTTTGCTAATTCTAAGTTTTATGCTAATCATAAGTCTGGACCACAGCTGGAATCGTGAGCACCTTAAAACCTCAATTATCTAAAATAATTGGGTGCAAGGTCAGGTTATATACCTGAATATTCTGGATAATTGCATTTTTCCTATGTTTATTTAGATAGTCACAGTTGCCGTGTCACGTGTAAATGAGCAGCCAACACAAACTTTAAGGACTGGAAAGTACCACACAATATTTAGTTACCTGAACACTTACTTTATTTGAAGTTACAAAGCTGTTGGTACTTATCCACTTTGTGTTGTTTTTAAACTCTAATAGTGAAAGTATTCTATCATGCCCTGTATTGTCATGTTTGTTCAGTCAACTGCAAAATCCTATGGCACCTTCCTCCAAAATCTATCCCAGAGCCATCCCAATAACCATCACTTTGTTTCAAGATTAGAACCATCATACAATGGTTAGACTACTGTATCAGCACCACACTAGCACCCTAACCTCTGTTCCCTCTTCCTATCTCCACTCCATACTCCAAATTCCTGCCTGGATTATTTTCAATCCATCAGTAGTGCATATTGAGAGCTTAATGTGTGGAGAGTACAATAGAATTAGTAGACACAATTCCCTGCCCTTCCTGAAATGTTGTTTAGCACACATCTCTCCACTCCTCCCTCGATAATCTCCAAAAGTCAGAAGGACTTTGGTTCTAATTCTGGTTCTGCCACTTATCTGTTGTGTGCCTTTGGGCAAGAAGCAGCATGGCTCAATGGATAGAGCACAGGCCTGGGAACCAGAAGGACATGGGTTCAAATCCTGGATCCACCACATGTCTGCTGTGTGACCTTGGCCAAGTCACTTCACTTCTCTGGACCTCATTTCCTCATCTATAAAATGGGGATTAGGAGTGTGCCCATGTGGGGCAGGGACTGTGTCCAGCCTGACTGACTTGATTCTACTCCATCAATCGTATTTATTGAGCGCTTACTATGTGCAGAGCACTGTACCAAGCGCTTGGGAAGTACAAATTGGCAACACATAGAGACAGTCCCTACCCAACAGTGGGCTCACTCCAGTGCTTAGAACAGTGCTTAACAAGTACAATAATAATTATTATGAAGTGTTTAACAAATACTGTAAAAAATAAATAAAAATTAAGAGCTGCCCGTCTCCCTCTGCACCAAATCAACACTACTTGGCTTCCATCAGCTTTCCCCTGCTTAATGTATGGGCCCTTTTTACTTGCTACTTCCCAGTTTGCACTCTTCTTGCCTCCCAAGATTACCTTTTTACCACATCCCCTCCCAACAGTTCCAACTCCCCTGGCTTGGAATGCCCTCCGTTTTCAAATCTGCCAGACCATCAGGGTTCTACATCATCAGTGTCCTCCTAAAATCCACCCCTCCTCCAGAAAATGTTCCCCAAATAATTCCCAACACCTCAAGGCTTACCAAACCAACAGCGAGCCTTAGTACTCATCTTCCCTCTTCAGCACTAATTACATATGCGTACTCAATTGTATATTATTTTGACATTTTGATATTTCATTATGACATCTTTGCTGTATTACCAATGTAAATCAACTTCTCTGTGCCTCAGTTACTGCATCTGTAAAATGGGGTTTAAGACTGTGAACCTAAGGTGGGACAGGGACTGGGTCCAACTTGATTAACTTGTTTCTACCCTAGTGCTTAGTACAGTGCCTGTCACATAGTAAGCACTTAACAAATGCCATTTAAAAAAAAATGTTCTCCCAGTTTTTCCTCCTGTCACTACTAATAATCAATGTGGTTACATCCACTCATCTCCCCTGTTAAATTGTTATAGGCTCCTTCTGGACAACGAAAGTTTGTTTTGGCTCCTGATATACTTTCCCAAACACTTATAACAGTGCTTTGCACAGAGTAGGAACTCAGTAAAGAAGCAGTGTGGCTCAGTGGAAAGAGCATGGGCTTGGAGTCAGAGGTCATGGGTTCAAATGCCGACTCTGCCACTTGTCAGCTGTGTGACTTTGGGCAAGTCACTTAATTTCTCTGTGCCTCAGTTACCTCATCTGGAAAATGGGGATTAAGACTGTGAGCCCCCCGTGGGACAACCTGATCACCTTGTAACCTCCCCAGCACTTCGAACAGTGCTTTGCACATAGTAAGAACTTAATAAATGTCATTATTATTATTATTATTATTATTATTATTATTATTATTATAAATAGTACTGATTGATTAGATAACACCCACTACAATATCTGCCAATTTTCACTCATTTTACAAAGGGGCATACCTATGCACTGATTTACAATGTGGAAGTTCAATGCACTTGGTAGTAATAGATGCCCCATGAAAAGCATGGATCACTGAGTTTGGGGGATTCCAAGTCAGGAAAGCCATAGCTAATTGACACTCTGAAATCTCAATCTCAGTTTAGACACTGGGGAGGGAACTAGAGCCTTTCATAAAGCCTTTGTTCCCAGTGTCCTATCTGATTGATAACCATTGGCCTCTTGAGGATTTTGTTGAACCTCTGTCCCTCTCCTGCCTCTTCCCACCCCCACCAGATCTCTATTTTGGTTCTGAGCAGACATTGCAGATACATGGACACAACAATATTTACTCCTGTAAAACCAGTACAATGCTGTACACCAAATACATTCTAATTAATTTACTGTAGATCTAATCCAGAGCTAATGCTACTAGCAGTAACAAAAACCAATCTCTCAGATTAGATGCATGGGTTGATTCAGTGAATCAAAGTGATTGAGAAATGAAGCTGGAAACAAGTGCCCCCATTAAAGGTATCCAGATGTCTTTGCAGAGACACCAGGAAATACACATGGAAAAGGAATCCTAGAAAGAGATTGTAATTTTAAGATGAGATGATCCAGAGCTTTATCAACAGTCAGACCCATAATGAAACAACGGCAGACTTCACCAAGATGACATACTAAAATGCAAATGAAAGCAATGTAAGAAGAAAAGGAAATTCTGTGTTTCTAAATTTTCAGTCGAATATCAAAATGATATCAATCTGCTGAATGTGCTGTGGCAGAATGTTACTGAAACCTAGAGCTTTGTCAAGATTTTTCAAACCGAGTACACTACACATGAAATGCTGACAATCAGCAAATTTGTAGTATTTGGGCATTTTGTTTCCTTTATCTGTGATGATGATGATGATTAGTAGTAGTAATAATAATAATTGAAATAATAATATTACTGATAACTGCTATTTGTTCTTTGCTTACTCTATGCCAGTCACTGTACTAAGCACCAGGACAGATCAATCAATCAATCAATCAATCGTATTTATTGAGCGCTTACTATGTGCAGAGCACTGTACTAAGCGCTTGGGAAGTACAAATTGGCAACACATAGAGACAGTCCCTACCCAACAGTGGGCTCACAGTCTAAAAGGGGGAGACAGAGAACAAAACCAAACATACCAACAAAATAAAATAAATAGGATAGAAATGTACAAGTAAAATAAATAAATAAATAAATAAATAAATAAATAAATAAATAAATAAATAGAGTAATAAATATGTACAACCATATATACATATATACAGGTGTTGTGGGGAAGGGAAGGAGGTAAGATGGGGGGATGGAGAGGGGGACGAGGGGGAGAGGAAGGAAGGGGCTCAGTCTGGGAAGGCCTCCTGGAGGAGGTGAGCTCTCAGCAGGGCCTTGAAGGGAGGAAGAGAGCTAGCTTGGCGGAGGGGCAGAGGGAGGGCATTCCAGGCCCGGAGGATGATGTGGGCCTGGGGTCGATGGCGGGACAGGCGAGAACGAGGTACAGTGAGGAGATAAAAGAGTCAGTTGGACACTGTCCCATTTCCACCTGGGGCTCATAGTCTAAGTAGGAGGGATAAAAGGTATTACAGATGAGGAAATTGAGACATAATTAGGATAGGTGACTTGCCCAATGTTACCCAACAGTCAAACAGCAGAGCCAGAATAAGAACCCAGGTCCTGTGACTTCCACGCCCATGCTCTTTCCTCTAGGCAACACTACTACATTAACTAGAATTCAGATGCCCCTTTGCATCTGCCTGTCCCCCTAGAAAGCATCATTTTTAAGCCTCCTCACCATGTAAATACGATTGATGATGATGATGATGATGTTATTACAGGCGAAGCGCATCTGATGATAGCTAAGGCCTAACGCTGGGTACAGACCACACCCCCAGGAGTTTATGTACTCTAAAGATGTTCAGGATGTTCAGAAATGAAACATTCAACAAGATTCTGCAGCAGCAAACAAAAAAAAAAGGTATTAAGTGGAGTATACACTAATTAAGTGGTGAACCTTTTCAGGTTAAGCCCTCAGGAATACCGCTTAGGTGATGGTAAAATACTTGGAGAAGTTGGATTGAATTGAGTAAGATCCAAAACTAGCAAGATTCAATCCAGGTTTAGACTCAGAATTGAGATTTTAAAAATCCATATTCAGATCCTTCCACTACAAGTATAGCATGAAGCAGTGGTAATCAAAGTAATCAAAGTAATCAAAGTATTAGAGAAGCAGCATGGCTCAGGGGAAAGAGCCCGGGCTTTGGAGTCAGAGGTCATAGGTTCAAACCCCGACTCCACTGCTTGTCAGCTGTGTGACTTTGGGCAAGTCACTTCACTTCTCTGTGCCTCAGTTCCCTCATCTGTAAAATGGGGATTAAGACTGTGAGCCCCCATGGGACAACCTGATGACCTTGTAACTTCCCCAGCGCTTAGAACAGTGCTTTGCACATAGTAAGCGTTTAATGTGCCATTATCATTATTATTATTATTATTATTATTATTTGCAACAAGAGATGATTACCTTTAGGTGAGGTAATGTTTCAGAGTTTCAGATCTGTCTGACAACTCATACAAAGACATACTGTTTTTTCCTGACTGTATAGGATCGTGTTACTGTATGCACAAGTGTCTCACACCTGGGGAAGATGAAGTTACAGTAAGCATAATCCTCAGAAACCAGCTCAACAAGAAGTCGCTTAAACATTTAGGGGAGGAGTTGTCTCCTGGCATAGAAATTATTACAGAGCAAATGGACAGTTTTTGCTAATTATGAGGCATGACCATCAAGTGGAATGCACTCTGATGCTTGATTTTTCTTATTAATGGTACAGTCTCAACTCATTGTAACAAATCAATCAGTGGTAGTCATTGAATAATTACAGTGTGCAGAGCACTGTACTAAGTGCTTGGGAGGATACAATGAAACAGAATTAATAATAATAATTGTGGTATTTGTTAAGCACTTCCTATGTGCCAAGCACTGTTCTAAGCACCGGTGAAGAAACAGGGCTATCAGGTTGTCCCATGTCGGGCTCACAGTCCCCATTTTACAGATGAGTAACTGAGGCACAGAAAAGTTAAGTGACTTGCCCAAAGTCACACAGCTGACAAGTGGCAGAGGTGGGATTAGAACCCATGACCTCTGACTCCCAAGCCTGGGCTCTTTCTGCTAAGCCACGCTGCTTCCCACAGACAAGTTCCCTGCTCATAATGAGCTTAATGTGTGGGTCTGTCACCAAGGTGGTCTAAGCAGCAGCGTGGCCTAGTGCAAGGATCATAGGCCTTGGAGTCCAAAGACCTGGGTTCTAATCCCAGCTCTGCCACTTGTCTGCTGTGTGACCTTGGGCAAATCACTTGGCTTTCCAATACCTCAATGACCTCATCTGTAAAGCGGGGATTAAATCCTCCTCCCTCTGATTTAGACAGTATCCATGTGGGATAAGGACTGTGTCCAATATGATTATCTTGTATTTACCCCAGGGCTTAATACAGTGCCTCATACATAGTAAGTGCATAACAAGTACTATTAAAAAATTCATTAATTAATTTAAAAGCTACCTATAGACCCTGGGGGAATAAACCCCTTAGCATGGCTAGGTTATAATGTTCACCAAAAATTATAAAGCTGAAAGTCAAATTCTTAAATTATATTAAAAAACGTTCTCTTTATTTTCTTTCAGACATGTAAGCTTAGATTCATTTAAGGCTAGTGATGGAAAACTTTTTTGTGTGAAAATGATGCTGCTAAATGGTATCCAGAGCTGTAACCAAAATTTACCCCAGACAGGAATTTCATAATTTCATCTCCAGGTTTCAGTAACCAGGAGGGCAGGATTTGAAAACTGTGTTTATCCATAGCACAGTCTTGGTGGCACTGTCCCTCCACCTGTGGTCACTTTCCAAATTTCACAGAGCACCTTACTTGGTTTCTCTCCTCACTCATTGCTGATCAGGAAAAGAAGCCACCGGCTCCTTCCTGGTCTCAGAATTCTGGGTTGAAGCCATGGCTTAAAATCGATTGTTTCAGGGAAGAGGCAACAGGTCCCCAGAAGATCCAGTTTGTTGGTGTTTCCTTTCAAGGACAACAGGGGGAAAAAATGAGGAAAAGGAGGAAAAACCCACATCAGATCTGGCCTCGCTCACAGATTCTTCAAAACGGTGCCTAATTTCCTTTCGGATGGAATCAGAGCCAAAGGCAGGTTCAAACTTTTCCTCTCCCTTTATAAGCATTTCTCCATATGGCAAAAGGACTGAGTTTCAGGCTACACATTGGTTGCCCATGTGGGTACTGATTCAGTGGGGGGTAATAGGGACATTCATTGCCCACCCAGCCCCAGTTTGAGGGGGTGAGAGGGCTGGTGAGCAGGACAGACAATTTCTTTCACCGCCTTCAAAGCTTATTGAAGTCACACCTCCTCCAAGAGGCCTTCCTTAAGCCCTCCTTTCGTCTTCTCCCACTCCCTTCTGCATCACCCTGACTTGCTCCCTTTATTCATCTTCCCTCCTAACCCCACAGCACCTATGTCCACATCTGTCTCCCCCTCTAGACTGTAAACTTGTGGGCAGGGAAAGTGTCTGTTTATTGTTATATTGTACTCTCCCAGGTGCTTAGTACAGTGTTCCGCACCAAGTAAGCACTCATTTAATATGATTGACTGACTGATTTGGGTTATGTTGTCCCAGCAGGGGCTGCTGCAGAGCAGCAACAAGTTTTGCCCTGTCAGCAGATGGGAAGCAACTGCCAAGTCTGCCCCTTGTTGCTAATGCGCTATGACATTTGTTCTTGAGCTTCTGGCCCCTCCTTAGTGTACAACAGGCAGCCAAGAAAGCAAGAGTAGGCGGGAGAGGGATCACTTCAGCACAGGCCATTCAACTCCAGGCCTAGGACTCCCCAGCTGTAACCCCATCCCAACAACAGCAGCAGCCTGAAGTCTCCATTCTCCCACACTGAGCAGAGCCAGAACCAGGCTGAAACCCATCAGCAGGTTCCCAGGCCAGAGAGCAATTGATCAAGCAGTGGCATTTACTGAGCGCCTACTGTATGCCAAGCATTGTACTGAGGGCTCATAGAGCACAAAAGAGTTGGTAATCATGATCCCTGTCCTCAAGGACATTAGAATCTTGTGCAGAGTACTACCAGTGGCTGTTAAAGGTGGAAGGGAAATGGGGGAAAAAGATAAAGGGAAGATAATAGGAAAAGAAGTGGATTGAACAGGAGAAAAGCAATGAAAAAGGATAGGGTATGCAAATGGGAAAGAAAATTGGGGAGGAAAGAAGAAAGAAAAGAAGACAAAAAGAGTCCCAAAAGAATAAAGACACTGGACAAGAGGAAATTTAGGAAAGAACAGGACAGGGAAAATGCTCATAGGGCACAATAATGAAGGAAGAAGTGGGGGACAAGGAAAGAAAGAGAGGGGAGGCAGTATCAGAGAAAGCAGCAGGATAGAAAAGAAAAATTTAGGAGAGGATAAATGAATGGGTGGTTGAGAAAGACCCATAATCAGTGAGTGAGGAATATTGACAGTGAAATGGAAATATTGTATAGGATGGAGAGGTAGGTCCAAGATGATCCTTGAACTAATAAGCAGGGACTTCTAAATATCCAATCATATTATGGGTTTAGTAAAACTTGTTCTGCTTCAATGGGTGTGTTTTATAGAATTCAGAAGAACAGTTATCAAACTCCTTGGCACTTAGTACCTAGCTCATTACAATCTCACCATTAATAGTGTCATCTTCAAACTGGAGGACAATTATATTAAAACCCCTTTTTTAAGGATCAGGATTTCCTGTATTTTTCTAATTGATAATTAGAAATTTAGTGCTCTAATTAATCATTTTTAATTAATTATTATTTATTTGCCCTTGATAGTGATAGTGGCACTATGTGGATACCCCGCCCCCACTACTGCCTACAGCCTACTCAAACTGCATATTCAGCCACCCTGTCTGCTCTAACCTTCCCAACATCTCTAGGATATACTCCTTCTTCTCCATCCAAATTGCTACCACAGTGGTCCAAGCCCTGGTTTTATCCCATCTCTAGTACTGTCCAATCCATGCTTCACTCTACTGCCCAGATCAGTTTTCTTAAAAAAAAATTGTTTTACATATATCTCTATACTTCTCAGAAACCTCCAGTGGTTGTCTATCCATCTCCTCATCAAACAGAAACTCCATACCATTGTTTTAAGGCACTCAATCAGTTCTCCCCCGCCTATCTAACCTTACTACAATGCAACCCACGCAGTTTGCTCCTCTAATGCTAACCTACTCACTGTATCTCAATCTCATCTCGTTTAGTGCTGAATTTATGCTCACATTTTCCCTCTGGCCCAGAACTTCCTTCCTCTAACAGACCACCACTTTCACTAACTTCAAAGCCCTACTAAATCACACCTCCTCCAAGAAGCCTTCCCTAACTAACCTCTCATTTACCCACCCTATCTACCCTCCCTTCTGTATCACTTATGCATGTATGTACTCATCCATATACTTTGCCACTTTATTTTAATGTTTGCCTCCCCCACTAAACTGTAAGCCCCTTGTGGGCCTGGGTAATGTCTGCGAACATAATCATACTGTCCTTTTCCAAGGGCTTAGTACGGTTCTTTGCACACAGTAAGCACTCAATAAATGACACATTGATTGAATGATTGCTGTCCACCCCACCCCCAGAGGCTGGGAAGGTGGAAGGGAAAAAGGGACTATTATTCATTCATTAGCATTTACAGGGTGCTTACTGTGTGCAGAGCACTGTACTAAAGCGCTTGGAAAGTACAATTCGGCAACAAATAGAGGCAATCCCTACCCAACAACGGGCTCACAATCTAGAAGACTATTAGCAAACATTTAGAAATGGCATTACTTTCCAGACCAAGTGTTGCTTCAACACTGAGAGATTTGCATAACCAAGTCCTTGGGGAAGTGTAGGGAAAAACCAAGATTCCACCTCTGAACCCAGCCCAAAACATCAGGTAATTGAGACTAAGAAAACTGCTTCTTCATGCAGTGACTCTTTCCCAATAATGCCTAAACGACAAACGTGTTGTGTTCTGCAGCACTGGAACACACTCCTCATAGTTAAGTGATTACCCAGAAAGACTTTATAAGGGTTATTGCAAGTTTAGCCTTACAGCACCTGCAAATCAATTTAAACAATAAAATGCAGTCCACATTGTTAATTGCTCACTTCACCTGATGGAATTCATTTTTTTTTCCTTGGGTCATAGTTTTACTTAGGGCCATAATCTAAGGGTGGAAGTGGTTTATGAAATTCTTCTCAACCCCTCAAAATTAAGAATTCCAGACTACACCTAAGCAGCAGCTAGCCAAAAACAATGCAAGTATTTCACAATCAGAGTAGGTGTATTTCACTCCAGTGATATGTAAATAAAGGAGGGGTTGATTTGGTAGCACAATACTAGAGCCCCTAGAGAAAGTACTGCCCACTAGAATTCAACAATGATAACTTTACTTAAATCCCTGTGAACCAGTTTGGAACTTAGTCACTGCCCAACCACAGGGGGCTTAGGCTTCAATCAAAGTGAGCTTTGCTAGGACGAGTCCATTGTCTCCCTGGCACTCATCTCATCTGTGCACCCAAGAGAGAAAATAAGTGCCGTGGAGGGGGGAGGAGCAGGGACGTGATGATGATCCTCCACTCCTTCGTGGAGTCCTTTCAGATTAAATGCCTGAATCTAGTCACTCTAGCTACCACCTAGCACTTTTGCAGATCTCTGTAAAATATGTATGTGATTATGAGCTAATATTCACTCATATTTCTTTCATGCTTCACATCTGTCACTTGTGCTTTATGTTTAATGGCACATGTAGTCCCTTTTTTTAGAAATGAGGCCTTAATCTTTTTCTGTTTCTGCAACTCCCCATATCAACTATACACAGTAGATTCATTCCTCCACTACCTCAGCACCACAACCCCAAAACTCCGACTTCCATTTCTGACCAATTCTTCCTTTCATTTCAAAGAGCTCCCTGAATTTTCAAGCCCTCATTTATCCAATGTTTATTTTTTAAAACTATTTGTTAAGCGCTTACTATATGCCAGGCCTTTCTTCATTCATTCAATCGTATTTATTGAGCACTTACCATGTGCAGAGAACTGTACTAGGTGCTTGGGAGAGTACGTTACAACAATCAACAGTGCTGGGGTAGAAACAAACTTATCAGGTTGGACACAGTTCATGTTCCACATGGGGCTCATAATCTTAATCCCCATTTTACAGATGAGGTAACTGAGGTCCAAAAAATTTACAAAAATTTGTCCAAGATCACATAGCAGGCAAGATGCAGGGTCAGGATTAGAACCTGGGTCTTTCATTCAATCGTATTTACTGAGTGCTTACTGTGTGCAGTGCACTGTACTAAGTGCTTGGAAAGTACGACAATCCCTGCCCATACCATGTTTACAATCTAGAATACCATCACATCTCTCAGTCAGTCAGCTACACCCCATGAAGGCTCCTGGGAAAAGCACCATCATGTTGTTCAGTCAGTCATTTACACCCCATGGAGGCTCCCGGTAAAAGCCCATCACATTGTTCAGTCAGCTATGCCACACAGAGGCTGCTGGGAAAAGCACCATCACGTCAGTCAGCTAGCTATACCACAAGGAGGCCGCCGGTAAAAACCCCATCACTCCGTTCACTCATTAATAATAACAATGGCATTTATTAAGCACTTGCTATGTGCAAAGCACTGTTATATCCATGCAGACTCTCAGGCTTGTGCTCTATCCATTAGACCACACTGTTCATTAGGATTATATGTGAAAATCAGAAGCTGCTGGTATTAGGAAGGAGAAATGCCCTAGTCAGGTTGTTGTTGTTGTTGTCTTATGCTATTGAGCTGTGTCAGATCCACAGCGACACTATGGGCACATTTCTCCCCAAACGCCCCACCTCTATTCGTAATCATTCTGGTAGTGTAGCCGTACAGTTTTCTTGGTAAGAACACGGAAGGCTTTTGCCATTGCCTCCTTTCGTGCAGTAAATCTGAGTCTCCGCCCTCGACTCTCTCCCATGACGCTGCTGCCCGGCACAGGTGACTTTTGACTTGTAGCAGATTGCCTTCCACTCACTAGCCACTGCCCAAACTAAGAATGGAATGGATGCCTCTGCTTAACTCTCCCTCCCATAGTTGAGACTGGTAGAGTACTAGAAACTCTCCAGGTGCCATCCTGAGAGATTCCTAGTCAGATTAGCAGAAGCAGAATGGTCCCAGATGTTTTGTGGGACCATTAAAAACTGTATGCCAGGATTTAGAATCAGTAGTCAGAGACTCTCCTGGATACCATACCTGCCTAGTGGGAGAGGGAGCCACATAGTTCTAAGTATCAGCACCCTCAACCATTGTTTTCATTGTTTTCAATTTACTTGTATCCATCCCTGTGCTTAGGACAGTGTCTGGCACATAGTAAGCACTTAAATACCATTATTATTATTATTGTTATTACCTTGTGTATTTCTGGGCCCCAGGCACGCAGGTAAGGGACTGGATGATGTAACTTTTAGCCTTCTCCACTGTAAACAACTTAAGAATAAATCCTGGGAATGGTGGGTTGTCTAGCATGAAAAATAACATCTGCAGAGCTATCTTTGAATAAGAGGGAACTATGTATAGTAAGCAGGTGCTCTTTGATCACTGACTCATTCAGCATTCCCCAGGCAGAGACTGAGCTCCAGATAGAAGGGAGTTGCTCAAGAGGGTCTGGGAAGAAGTTAAGTGTTGGACTCCTACTTGCTTCATGGAATTCAGTCAACAACAATTGATCGACCTCCCATAGCTTAATTCCCACTGAATTCCAATGAGCAAGTAGGAAGGCAACATTGAAGTGCTTCACAGACCTTCACAGGGCTTACAAGTCAGATTGGAATTTGTCTGGGAGACTTTGTAAAATAGATTATATTTGAAATGATGCTTATTGAACCTCCCAAGAACCCACAGAAAGGAGTGAGGTTCTAGAGTTAGAAGAACAAAAACAATCAACAGCCAGAAAAGGTGCTGCTGTATCCCCTTGGGATGGGCCTTGATTGAGAAACAGAACTCATCCACAGCTGGAAGTGATGCATTCAGTGAAAAGGGAAACTTCCACTTCATCTGTCTTTTCTGCTTCTGAAGAAATTGTCCTGGGATAGGCACCATTCAGAAGCCACTTGGATAAACTGTGTGGGGAAGAATGTCATCTGTGCATCCCACAAAAGCATGTGCCAGCATACCATCCCCACAAGGGATAAGTCCAGAAATCAACTGAAAGTTTCTCAAGGGTGCAGTGGATACTGGAGGTCATTTGAGTAATTTTTACTTCACCTCCCTGCCCCCAGAGCCCTAGAACACAGTTTAATTGTTTTTTAAGAAAGTAAATAAAGTCAAAGCGCAGCCCTTCTGGCCCTTCAGAATGATGAAAAGTGAGTTAGCTGAAAAGAAAACTATAAATGTCAGTGAGAGGGGAGAGAAAGGTGAAGAAAAAGAAAAGGGGGCCAAGGGAAGGAAGATAAAAGCTGCTGTGAACTTTCAGTGGCAGACAGGGATATTTGTGTCTAAAGGTTGATTAAATTCAGGGTATGATCCAAAATAAGCAAAGGAGTTTGCTTGGTGACATTCACTTGCATGGGCCCTGCCCACTCCACTGAGTCCTACTGTCCTGTTCTATCTTTCCAGTAGTAGGAGAATATGGTCACCTATGAAGTTTGTTCTGAATGTCTCCGCAACCCTTTTTCCCCACTTTGGCTTTTGATTTGGATCAGGCTAAGGGCTGAGTATTTTCCTTTCTCTGAAATTCCTAACACCAGGTGTCATTCAGCCAGTGGATGAGAATGAAATGAATAGAGGAGCAGCATGGCCTTGTGGGTAGAGCATGGGCCTAGGATTCAGAAGGACCTGGGTTTTAATCCCAGTTCCACCACTTGTCTGCTGTGTGATCTTGGGCAAATGGCTTCACTTTTCTGTGCCTCAGTTATCTCATGGACATGGACTGCATCCAACTTGATTAGCTTGCATCTATCCCCTCACTTACTACAGTGCCTTGCAAGTAGTAAGTGATTAAAAAAAATGGAAGATAGCTGATGGATAAAGAAAAAGAAACACAAAAAGCAGAGAGATAGGGGAGAGGAAGATAATGATCTAATTAGCACATACCCTGAGATCATAAAATGAAGAAATAAACCAGAGTGGTGCCTGAGTATTAACGGAGCTCAGTTTGCACATGAAATCAATTCATCCCAGGGATCAGATACAGATGCGATGAATGATGGTGAACTGGGGTGGATGATTTGATGGGCCAAGTCCCTGATAAGTCTGTTGACACCCCGCTGAATTTGCATTGTTAATTACGATATTGAATCGTGGGTGTTGCTGCAGGAACTTGCCTTACCATTGCTCCTCCACCCTTAAATGTCCTAAAATGGGCCAGCAACAGTATCCTTCTCCTGGCTGTTCAGTTCAAAAATAGACCCTAGAACAGAAGAAACAAGATAAGAGCCCACTTGTTCTGATCCCATTTTATAATGTGGACCATAAAATACCAGAAGATTGATCTGTTGCCAAATTGTACTTTCCAAGTGCTTAGTGCAGTGTTCTGCACACAGTAAGCGCTCAATAAATACAATTTAATGAACAAATTAGTAAATTTCAGTGGCACCTTCGCTGCCTAAAGATTAATTAACCACAGTACTGTCTGCCAAGTGGGTGCCTTTTGTATTGCCGCTCAGTTGTGTCCTCTACAACCAAATTTTTCAGACTGGGCTTGAGGGTTATTACTGGTGAAAATTTTGCCTCATGCTTCTGGGGTGAGAGATCCTAATCAATGGTCGTGACTAGGTGAGAAGAAGAAGGAGAGAAAAGATTAGTCAAGAAGCTAGCAAATTAAAGATCAGTGGTTTACTGCCAGGCTGCTTGGCAAAAACACCCACACAATTTTCACATGGACCATACCACAGGTGGAATTTTGATGGCAGCAATAGGGCCTCTGCTCTGCCCCAACCCTTGGTGTATTTCATCTTATGTCAGCAAGGAGCCCCATTCCTATTCATTAAAGGCACTGAACATTCACTTGCCTAGAGAATGCCTCCAATTGGACAGAAAATAAATCACACCTATGAAAAAGGTATTAAAAACTGCAGAGAATTAGATCCTTGCTAACCTTTATTTTCTGATTTTAGGTTCTAGGTATTTATAAAACTTTAGAGTGCTTATCTAAAGCTACAGTTATACGGATAATTATGTACTACGTCAGTGGTACTTTTCTAGGTAGTGATAATGCCACCACCCAATTAACTATTGTTTGGGTTTTGTTTATAATATATAGAGTCCCTCTTCACTGTGAGCTCCTTGTGGGCAGGGAACATGTCTACCATTTTATTTAGCCACTAAATAAAATGTTATGTAAGCCTAAACTGACACGGTGCCTAAGGACACAAGCTTTAGTCCACAAAGAGGCAATTCTCATCTAGTATTAACTGTTTCTTTCATACCCAGGAATATCCTCAAACAAATTTGTCTTCTGTGTGTTTCTGTGTAAACATTAAGACATAGCCTGTAGAAACAGAGCTTGAACATGGTCGTGGCTGGTTTGAAGCTCCTCCTCTAGCCTGTAAGCTCCTCATGGGTAGGGAATGTGCCCACCAACTCTTCTGAACTGCACTCTCCCAAGAACCTAATACGGTGCTCAACACCCCGGAAGCATTGATTGATTAAAGGAAGTAAAATGAGAAATTGAAATTTTCATTTGATTATACTTCACAACTTACGTAGGCATGTTCAAGAAGATATAAAAATGAGAATCAGTGTGGCCTAGTAGATAGAGCATGGGCTTGGGAGTCAGAGGTCATGGGTTCTAATCCCAGCTCCACCATTTGTCTGCTATGTGACCTTGGGCAAGTCACTTAACTTCTCTAGGTCTCAGATACCTCATTTGTAAAATGGGGATTAAGACCTGAGCCCTACATGGGACAGGGACTGTGTCCAACCTGATTGTCTTGTATCCACCTCAGTACTTAGAAAGTGCCTGGCACATAGTAAGTGCTTAACAAATACCATTATTTAGAGAAGCAGCATGGCCTAGTGGATAGAGAATGGGCCTGACAGTCAGAAGGTCATAGGTTCTAATACTGGCTCTGCCACTTGTCTGCTGTGTGCACTTGGGTAAGTCACTTAACTTCTCTGTCCCTCAGTTCCTTCATCTGTAAAATGGGGATTAAGGCTGTGAGCCCTATGTTGGACAGGGATTGGGTCCAACCCAATTAACTTGTATTTACCCCAGCATTTAGAACAGTGCCTAGCACATAGTAAGCACTTAAATAGCATAATATATGTATATATAAATACCACTTATTATTATTATCAAGATGATAATGCAAGAACCACACATGCATATATATGTACACACACACACACACACACACACATATATGTAAATGCATGTGTGGTTCTTGCATTATCATCTTGATGATGATGACGATGATAATAATAATGTCGTATTTACTAGGCACCTACTATGTGCCAAGCACCCTAAGTGCTGGGATCATTCAAGATAATCAGATCAGACACAGTCCCTGTCCTACATGGGGCTTACAGTGTAAGGTAGAGGGAGACAGGTATCTTATTCCCATTTTTATAGATGACAAAACTGAGGCACAGAGAAGTTAAGTGACTCACCCAAGGTCACCCAGCAGGCAAATGGGAGCCAGAAGTAGAACCCAGATTTCCTGTCCCAGGCCCATGAGCTTCCCACTAGGTCATGCTGCTTCTCATGGAGCACACTACACTACAAAGATCACCTTCTCAAGTTTCGGTAGTGGCGAACCACTAAAAATCAACTAAGAGGGCTCATTGCTAAGTCTGCAGTTGTTGACAAAGAGTATAAAGTCCTATTCAGTTCAACTACTATCTCGCAATTTCCTACCGAGTTTCCTGGGTCTGCAAACTTGTATATTAGTCTCTGCATCAGCTCTTCATTAGTCCCTTTTTCATGATATCTATAATATACTTATGAGTGAAACAATCCATGGCAGTAGAAGAGGAAATTAAAGTGTAAATAATGAAAACATGTAAAAAAGTTTAATTCAGAACCCACTGGAAAGGTCAAATACCGATGAGAAGAAAATTTCTAAGGAAGTATAACATTGAAAGCGAAAAGGACATTCAAAGGAGTCAAGGAAGCTAGAGGGAAACAAAGGGAGAGAGAGAGAGATCCAGAACACCAGGGCAAAAAAAGCACAGAAGGCAACTGGAGTGTTCATGAGAATCTGAGCCCAACCAGGGAAGGTTAGAAAAATACTGATCTCATTTCTGACAGATAAACGGAAAGAGCCTATCAATGTTCAAAAACATTATTGAGAGCCCAATGTCATGCCAACAAACTGACATCAATCTCTCTTGGAAGAATAAATTTCTGTGGTATGTGCCAACATTGTGCCATTCATCACAACTCTTCTTTCAATTTATTCTGTCATATTTTATTTAATAATAAATCCTTGTAAAAGGCATCTGGTTTTCCCTCCATTTTGAAAGTTTCTCTGTTCCAAAGTTGATAAATAATTCCTGCCCGATGATTTTGTGGGATGCATACCTATAGACATCTAATAAGAATCAATCAATCAATCAATTGTATTTATTGAGGGCTTGCCATGTGCAGGGCATTATACTAAGCACTTGGAAGACTACAACACAACGATATAACAGACTCATCCCTGCCCACAAGAAGGTAACAAACCTATCGTAATCTTGAGGTCAGGGGAGTCATAAGATAATAGAATCAAGCCAATAAAAACACAATCTCCTCTACAGGACTGTAGAAGCTAAATATTTAGGTCTTGCTAAAGTATACTGGCATTCCATTTATCCACGTTGTACAATTTGTCTAACTTAACAACTAACTGATTGCCTGCAAATGTCTGGGAACATTCAAAGGGAAAAGATAGACAAAGTTAAGAAGAAGCTTGCCACGTCAGGGGTTCCAAGACTTGAATGATAATTTTGATGATCATGGTGATACTTCTAAAGTCGTACAACATGCAAAGCTCTGGAGAAAAATACAAGGATGATTCATACCTACACCATTGTTTTCATGAGATTCACAGTCTAAAAGAGGATAAATAAAAAATGGACACATAAAAGAAATGACCATTACACTGAGCGAAAACACGATTTCACAACAAAACCAGAATATGAATATTAATAAAAATATTAAATAAGGCCAAATAACTCTACACATGTAAATAAACATGTATGTAAGCATAGAATGTATATAGGAAATCCTCCATTTAAGAACTGTCACACAGCATATATAGCAGTTTCATAGTGTATTCCTACTTCAAACTTGTGCTGCTGAAATTCACTATTATTTTACTTGCTCATACTAATCCATGATAAGAGAAAATCAAGCAGTGTCTGTTTCTGGTTGTAAAGAATATATTATCTGGAAATGAAATCAAATTTATAGCTTTTTTATGGGAAAATTTATTCCTATTACGGCACTTCTATTTACAACTTGACTTTTTGAAGCAAATTGTGCCATATACCTGTATATTTATATACTCACACATTTATACCCCCTTCCAAAATTCTAAGACAATGCCTTACAGGGAGAATGGGTTATTAGGTGAACCCAGCTTCCAACTCTCCTGGAACAACCTCTCTGCCCCCATCTCCTTTGACACATACCCTCCTGAAGCTCCCTCCTTTTCCTCTCTGTCCTCCAGAGGGGCAGGGGATTATAAGGCTCACATAGGCACAGTCTCTGGTTCCCACTATGATTTAACAGTGTCAGAATCCTGGCAGATCCTCCAATCATTCAGTTCCTGTCTTCAGGTACCAATCCCACAGTCCAGTCCATACTTTGCTTTGCTGCGCAGATCATTTTTCTACAAAAACATTCAGGACGTCACCCTGCTCCTCAAAAAACTCCAGTGGGTGCTTATCCACCTCCACATTAAACAAAAACTCTTTACCATTGGGCTTAAAGCAATTCACCACCTTGCTCCCTCCTACCTCACCTTGCTTCTCTCCTATAACCCAAACTGCACACTTCATTCCTCTAGTGCTAACCTTCTCACTGTGCCTTAATCTCACCTATTTCAATCACCAACCTCTAGCCCACCTCCTGCCTCTGTCCTGGAATGCCCTCCCTCCTCAAATTTGTCCTGTGATTACTCAACCCACCTTCGAAGCCTTATTGAAGGCACATCTCATCCAAGAGGCTTTCCCAGACTAAGTCCCACCTTTCCTCATTTCCCATTCCCTTCTGTGTCACCCAGACCTGCTTCCTTTGCTCTTCCCCACTCCCTGCCCTGCAACATTTATATACATATCTGTAATTTATAATAATAATAGTAGTTGTTAAGTGCTTACTATGTGCTGAGCACTGTTCTAAGCAGCAGGGTAATAAGAATAATAATAATAATGGCATTTATTAAGCACTTACTATGTGCAAAGCACTGTTCTAAGCACTGGGGAATTTACAAGGCTCACAGTCTTAATCCCCATTTTACAGAGGAGGTAACTGAGGCCCAGAGAAGTGAAGTGGTTTGCCCAAAGTCACACAGCTGACAAGTGGCAGAGCCGGGATTTGAACCAATGACCTCTGACTTCAAAGCCCGGGCTCTTTCCACTGAGCCATGCTGCACAAGGTAATCAGGTTGTCCCATGTGGGGCTCACAATCTTAATCCCCATTTGACAGATGAGGTAACTGAGGCCCAGAGAAGTCAAGTAACTTTCCCAAAGTCACACAGCTGACAAGTGGCAGAGCCAGGATTAGAACCCATGTCCTCTGACTCCCAAGCCCGTGCTCTTTGCACTAGGCCATAATTTATTTATTTGTGTTGATGTCTGTCTCCCCCTCTAGATCAAAAGCATATTGTGGGCAGGGAATGTGTCTATTTATTGTTGTATTGTACTCTCCCAAGCACTTAGTACAGTACTCTACACACACTAAATGCTCAATAAATGCAATTGAATGAACCAAAGGATACTGATCATGAATATGCCTTAAATCAACCCCTTCAACTGGGTGGATCAGATAAGGGTGCGCAGAGATTCCCATAAGCCAATCAAATGTACTTTAGCCTCTAAGGGCCTCTGAAGACTGCACTGAAGCTCTCCCAAAGTGGCGAGGCAGGGGAGTGGAAGGGGAGGCAGGGTCTTGGGGTGGGAAAGCCTCCAAAACTAAGACTCAGGCTGACAACAGGGTCCCAGGGATGTCCTGCTAATATATGACATCAAAAGCATGCATTTCTCCATGCACAGGTAAAAAACCCCCCAAAGTACCTGGTCCCGTGGAGACAAAGTCATGAAGCCTAATTATCAAGCAATGGCCATATACTACCTACCTACCTGTAGGATCTGTCAATGATAGGGGAAAACACTCCATAAGTGGAATTTGCAGATTCTACCTACTGCTTTATCACTACTTTGTGTTTCAAAAGCTTATAGCAATCTCATAGCGACCATCTAATTTGTGCCCATGACAACTCCACAGCAGGAACTATTATTCCCATCTCGTAAGATAGGAAAACTGAGGCACAGAGAAGCTAAAGATAAACTTAAAATTAAGTTCTCTTTGCGTCAGTTTTTCTGTTCTCCCTCCTACTTAGACTGTGAGCCTCATGTGGGACAGGGACTGTGTCTAACCTAATTAACTTGTATCTACCCCAGTATTTACAACAGTGTTTGATGCATAGTCAGCAGTTAACAAGTGCCATAGGGAAAAGGAAAAAGCTAAATGTGCAGTAGCCTGACATACCTAGCAAGTAGAAATACTGAAATCACAGAGAAATTAATGTCACAACTACAGAGATTAGTCAATGGTATTTACTGAGTGCTTACTGTGTGTACAGCACCATACTAAGCACTTGGAACACTGCAATAGAGTTCACTTCTCAGCTCCTAAAAGGAAAAGTGATATTTATTACGGGTGCAAGGAGAGCTTTTAAAGACCCAAGGCAGAGAAGTCCCGATGAGTTTCTCCAGGCTACTGGAAGTGTCACACATCCCAGCTTCCAATGACTCACCCCCCTTCCCAATACTTCTGGTGCAGGTTTTAGTCTATCATGGGTCACAGGTAAGGCAAATCCTGAAGCACAATAGCCAATATGGGCTCCCTGGACCATTAAGGCTCAGAACAGCTGTCCCCATTTACCTAGTGGTTAAAGCAGACCTGCCCTCAAAATGGCTGCTAATAAAACTCATGTCATTTCAGAAAACAGGTTGGTCTTGGAACCAAGGGAGGAGCTCTTTTTGCAAGACTGCTCCAGGAATGTTAGGCTTATTATTGAGGCTTCAAGAGAAGAAACAGGTGGGAAGCAGCAGTATTGATGGCAGGCAGAAGCGGAGACATACTGGGAGAAAAACAGTTTAAAGATGTGGACAATGTAAATCCAGCACTAGGCTGAAAGTGCCCCATTTTAAAGACATTAGATTTAGTGGACGAAACCGGCACCCACATAGCTGTATAAGGTTGTTGTGGACAGGGAATGTGTCAGTTTATTGTTATAGTATACTCTCCCAAGCATTTAGTACAGTGCTCTGGACAGGGTAAGCACTCAATGAATATGATTGACTGACTGGTATTCACGTAATTTGGCCAGTTTGTTGCTTTAAACGTGTCTTTGCCCAATCAGTCAAAGGTATGTATTCAGTGCTTACTGTGTGTGCAGAGCACTGTATTAAGTGCTTGGAAGAATGCATTACTACAGAGTTGGTACACACTCCCTGCCCATAAGGAGCTTACAGTCTAGAGGAGGAGCTTCAAACCAGCCATGTCCATATTCAAGCTGTATTTCTACAGACTCTCTTAATTTTTCACAGAAAGAGAGAAGACAAATTAGCTTTGAAGATCTTTCTGGACATGAAAGAACCAGTTAATGCCAGATGAGAATTACATATTTGTGGGCTAAAGTTTATGCTCTGTAGACATTGTGTCAGCTTAGGCTGATATGATATTTTATTTAATGGCTAAAATTCCTGCTTCGGTAACAGTACCTCTGTGTAAATAGCTAATGTAAATAGATTGTCTTATAAAATGAGAAAATATGTGTATGCACACAATGTACAAAACTTTCCTCATAAGTTTATAAGCAATTATGACATACTTGGCAAATGTCACTAGTACTCATTCACTGCACACAATAACCTCTTTCATGTCTTGCCCCAAATAAAATATTGGAAGTGCGTTTTTGAGCAGGGTTAGAATTCAGTAGTACCTAGAAATAATTAACCTGAAATGGCATTTATTCTGATGAAACATTGGTGTAGGCTGTTTCTTTTCATCCCTCTTACAAACAGAATGTACTGGGTTCTGAACAGGTAGAACTAGTTGCCCTAAGGTCTTGAAAGACACAGTGTTCTCCTTTTGGATTAGGGATGCACAGTGTGTTCATTTATTTTACTGCTTTTAACATCTCCCCATGAAATACAAATGCAGTCAGTGAAGGTGACCTGCTGTGGGGGGCTGAGTGAGACTTGAATTAGGGCCTCTCGCTCTCTTATCATGTTAGAGTTTCAACTGAAAGGGAAGTTAAAAAGGTAAATGTAAATCTTACACCTGTAAATTGCTTCAAGCATCTTCAGTCAGTCAGAGTTTGATCAGGAAGATCAAGATCAATATATCCCCTGACAAAGGTGACTTGAAAAGTTGTCTATCAATCTCGATATTACCTCGGTCTCGTCTATCTCGCCGCCAACCCCTCGCCCACATCCTGCCTCTGGCCTGAAACACCCTCTCTCCTCAAATCAGACAGACAGTTACTCTCCCACTCCTTCCAAGCCTTATTGAAGGCACATCTCTTCCAAGAGGCCTTATATGTATGTACGTATTTATTACTCTATTTATTTATTTATTTATTTATTTTATTTGTACATATTTATTCTCTTTATTTCATTTGGTTAATATGTTTTGTTTTGTTGCCTGTCTCCTGCTTCTAGACTGTGAGCCCGCTGTTGGGTAGGGACCATCTCTTTACGTTGCCAACTTGTACTTCCCAAGCACTTAGTACAGTGCTCTGTATACAATAAAATAAACATGATTGACTGAATGAATGAATAAGAAGCAGCATGGCTCAGTGGAAAAGAGCCCGGGCTTTGGAGTCAGAGGTCATGGATTCAAATTCCAGCTCCAAAGGTCCGCTGTGTGACTTTGGGCAAGTCACTTAACTTCTCTGTGCCTCAGTTCCCTCATCTGTAAAATGGAAATGAAGACGGTGAGCCCCCTGTGGGACAACCTGATCACCTTGTAACCTCCCCAGAACTTAGAACAGTGCTTTGCACATAGTAAGCGCTTAATAAATGCCATCACCATCATCATTATTCCCTAAGCCCCCACCCTCTTTGCTCTTCTCCCACTCCCTTCTACGTCAATCTGATTAGCTCCCTCTATTTATCTACCCTCCCAGCCCCACAGCACTTATGTACATATCTGTAATTTATTTTTTTATACCAATGTCAGTCTTCCCGCTGGGCTGTAAGCTCACTGTGGGCAGGGAATGTGACTCTGTTGTTGTACCTTATTTTCCCAAGAGCTTAATGCAGAGCTCTGGACACAGTAGGCACTCAATAAATACGACTGAATAGAAAACAATGCTCAGTGCTTAGAACAATGCTTGGCACAAAGTTAGCACTTTAATACCATCATCATCATGAATGAAAGTCTTCCAGTTCAGGACTTGTGCAATGAACCCATTGAGTTCATAAATATCATTTGTACTACAAGTGGATAGGTTTTCTTATTGCATTGCACAGCTAAAGAAACAGAAGCCCATATGTTGTCCAAGGTCAAGGTGAGACAGGGTAAAGTCAGGAATTGAACACAGGTATTCTGAATCCAGGTCCAGTTGTCTAGTCTTTAGGCAATGTTGCCTTCTTCAACAGTGCATTTTTTAAAAGTAGTTGTTTTACTCATTTTGTGAACATTCAGTTCACCTCAGTTTGGGAGAATTAATATGTCAGTTTGGCCCAGACCCTGACAGCTTGAATGAAGTCACAAATGCCTACTTTTTTTTCTAAATGTCTCCGGTTGCTCTAATTCACCAGGCTGGTATTATCCAAATAACACAACATCCTGTGCCTCTGTAGTAGGCTTGTTAGTTAACAGGTAGTGTGAGCCTCCTAGTTGTTCAGGGGGCCCAGGTAGGGTTCTGGCAAGGATTTAGTGAATATTTGTCATTTTAGTGGGAAAGTGGAGATTCCTCAGTTCCATTACAAATCAGGAAACAAGGTGAGCTGTCATTTGTCAGAGACCTGGGTTTGCAACTCACTTTTACTCCCATTTTTACTGTAAAGCACTGTCAGCTCATATTCTTCTACCTGACTTCCTTGATTTCCTACTACAACCCAATCTTCATACTTTGCTCCTGTAACACCAATTTACTCACTGTACCTTGATCTCTCCTATCTTATCACCAACCCCTTACCAATGTCCTTTCTCTGACCTGGAACTCCCTCTCCCTCTATGTATGAAAGACCACCACTCTCCCCACCTTAAAAGCCTTATTAAAATTACATCTCCAAAAGGCCTTCACTGAAACAAGCCCTCCTTCCCCCTAGTCCCTCTCCCTTCTACGTCACCTATCCACTAGGATCTGTACTTTTTAAGCACTTGATATTCACCTCACCCTCAGCCCCACAGCACATTTGTATTTATCCATAATTTATATGACTGTCTGTTTCCCCCTCTAGGTTATAAGCACCTTTTAAGCAGGAAATGTGACTACTAATTTGTTGTATTTACTCTCCCAAACAGTACATTGTTCTTCCCAAAGTAAGTGCTCAGTGAATATCACTGATTGATTGATTTGCAAAGCCATCCTCAAGGTGGCCTTTGAAATTACTGACACACTTTTACTGAATGTAAAAAGAAGAGAAAATTGTTTATTTACTTGCCCTCCCAGACTGTAGAGGAGTATGCTTTGTCATTTACCAGGCTTGGCTGACAAAGGATAATTTATTATGCCTCAGATACCCAGAATTCCATTTTATACTGCTTGACTGCATTTCTTTCTTAAAGCAAATCCCTGTCTGTTCTATTCTAGTCTAAAATACACTGCCCACATCCTTTGCTGGCGCTTTCCAAAGGCCCAGATCCTTATCTTCTAGGGACAGGACTTATTTTATAAAGGACCATGAATCTTCAAACCCATCTATATCTTCTTTTCCAACAGACATTGTCCTAGAACACCCTGTTCTCCTATAATCCAAGGGGCTATATCTTCACCATTTATCAAGTTAAGGAAACCTTGTGTTATAGATCTCACACATTCTGATACTCTGTGCATGTGCAAAAGTAATTAACTCATTAAAGCTTTTTGCCGACCCTCAAGAGGCTAGTTTTGTTGGGAGAATATTCTTTAATTCCTAATTGCGTTCCAGACAAAATTCAAATTGAAAACACGCATTAAGGCAGAGCTGAGTGTACCTAATTTCTCACCTCATCAACCCTCCTACATTCACAAGAGAGGTGAGTAGCAAGTGTTCACATTTTAAATTTGGAGAAACTGATATACTGAGGGGTTAAAGGCTTTGTGGAAGGCCACACAGGGAGCAATGTAACAGGGAAAGAAGCTTAGCTTTCCTTGTCTCCACACTATTTTGAGCTGAGAGTCTAGTAAAGAAGGTTTTGCTATTTATTGAATGCTTACTGTGTGCATAGTACTGTACTAAGGGCTTAAATAAAATATTTCAATAGATGTACTCTACAGCTGGAAAGAAGCTATCACCTTTCACCTGAATGTTGCAGACCTACTTTGATAAGGATAACTCAGGTTTTCAGTTTATTCTGAAAAATGGACTTCCATTCTGCACTGATGGCATTCAAGAAGCATTTTCTAGGATACTGAAATTCAGTTTACCATCTGCCCTACCACCTTCCCCTACCCACAGCACTTGTATATATTTGTACAGATTTATTACTCTATTTATTTTACTTGTACATATTTACTACTCTACTTTGTTAATGATGTGCATATAGCTATAATTTTATTCTGATGGTTTTGACACCTGTCTACATGTTTTGTTTCGTTGTCTGTCTCCCGCTTCTTGACTGTGAGCCCTTTGGGTAGGACTGTCTCTATATGTTGCCAACTTGTACTTCCCAAGCACCTAGTACAGTGCTCTGCACACAGTAAGTGCTCAATAAATACAATTGAATGAATGAATGAATGGTTACACTATCACAAATCACCACTAGTGAAGAGAAATCTGCAGACCATTAATCTCACTTTTTATTTTTACTTCTTTAGAAAGTTTTCAAATTCTTCATTTTCCCTACAGTGTTCATCATCAGACTCTGGATCTCAAACATGCCTAAATTCTCACTTCACAAAGTAAAAAATCCATTGTTCTTTCAATCAATACAATATTAATGGTCTAACAAGGAGCATGCCTCATTGAAAGTATAGATGGAATTTCCCCAAAAGTGTCATCAAGTAGAGCTTCATTTGAAGTGTACGTTAAATGACACAATGTCTAAACCTCATAGTCATCAATTAAGGATCACATTTAGGGAACTAAAGGAACACACTATGTAGAGAATTCAGATGATTCTATTAATGAGGAGGAAGTTACGGAAATTACAGAATAGGTGTGTATATTTTTAAGCTTTCTGGAGCCTGGATCTGCAACGGGGTAAACCTAAAATGTAAGTGCTAAACCATAGTCTTTGGGGAGAACACCACTGATGTGGGAATTCTATTTATAGCCTCAAACCTCCATTCCCACCCAGGTATTTGCCCGTGGAACTCTCCACAAGCAATTCTACTGGCAGAATTCTTCCACCCTCCATTGCTATTTGCTCTTGCTACTATCAGGCAGAAACCTCTTGGTGTACCCCAGAGTCCTAATATAGCAGTAGCAGGGTGAAAATAGCCCCCATGGCAGCAGTTGAAAGTTGGGCAGATTTCTGAGCCAATAGGAATCCACCCAGGGAAACACAATCATTTGGCTACACATCCCAGCCTCTTCAGACAAAACCAGTGGCTTTCACCCCAATCTCAAAACTTCACAACACAACTGTTGGGTTTGTCTATTCACTTTTGGTGGGAATGAAAATGGGGGCTAAACCATCTCAATGTCTCAAAGAGATATATAGGTTTAAGATTTTTTTTTCAGGGTAGAGGGAAGGAATTGGAAATGTGATTTTTGCCTCATGCACACTTGCTTCAGTAGGTCCACAATATAACAGCCAAAAGGTAAGTGTTTCGAGTCCTTAGCCTTAGTCTCCAATACCCACATCATCTCCTCACTTTTCTTCATTTTCATATTCTCACAGTAAAATTTAGGCCTGGAAGTCGACAGCTTTGGGGATTTTTTTGGTAGCAAAAACCCTGTTACAGATGCTAAAGACCATAAAATGCTTTTGATTGTCAAATACTGAAACATTAGAAATGGTAGTTTTGGCGACCCATAATTGAAAGAGAGTCCAGAACCAGAACCAGGAGACTCTATTTCATTGGAGATTTTATTTGCTTTGCTGATTTTTCTTCACTAAGTCTTAACTTATGTCTAAAATACCCGAGTGCAAGGGACAATAAAAATCAACCAAAACTGTACGTGCCCGGGGATCAGTAGCTGGAAATCTAATGAATGAATCACATTTCACCTCAACACCCTATGTCACTCCATTCCTTCCAAAAGCAGCAGAGCCTAGAGTGTGTGTGTATGTTTGTGTGTGTCTGCGTCTGCGTCAAATAGTCAATTCTTTTCTGAAGAACAAATAAACCACAAGATGTGACATCAAATTAGGTTAATCTGCTTTCACGCATACTCAAGTATCTCACACCTAGATTCTTACACCGTGCAGGACAGGCTTTTCTGCATATACAGTTCACAAACTCCCACAGATACTTGGAGTAGTCAATGATTAGGAGTTAGAACAAGAGAGAATAGTTCAGTATTCCTCTATTACACACACACACACTCTCTCTTCCCCCTAATTTTCTTTGAGATTATATACATAATCTTACATAATAATGATGATAATAATGGCATTTATTAAGCACTTACTATGTGCAAAGCACTGTTCTAAGCACTAAGGAGGTGACAAGGTGATCAGGTTGTCGCATGGGGGGCTCATAATCTTAATTCCCATTTTACAGATGAGGTAACTGAAGCACAGAGAAGTTAAGTGACTTGCCCAAATATATAGAACAGTGTGGCTCAGTGAAGCAGCGTACAGAGAAGCAGTGTGGCTCAGTGGAAAGAGCGCAGTATTGGGAGTCAGAGGTCATGGGTTCTAATCCTGGCTCCACGATTTATCAGCTGTGTGACTTTGGGCAAGTCACTTCACTTCTCTGTGCCTCAGTTCCCTCATCTGTAAAATGGGGATTAAGACTGTGAGCCCCATGTAGGGCAACCTGATTACCTTCTATCTTCCCAGTGCTTAGAACAGTGCTTGGCACATAGTAAGTGCTTAAATACCAAACATATTGTGATTATTATTATAGTAATCCTTAGCACTCAAAGAAAATGTTACTAATGCTATTGGAATAGGTAGAAATAAGAATTTGGTCAGGTCTCAAAACTTGGTATTTAAAATGTCCCTTGAAAAGTTTATTTGGGACATTAAAGTGTACTTTGCTTTTACCATACTTTTAATTCAGGTGAAATGTTCCAGCAAGCATGCTAATGCCACCACTTTTGATTTCCCATATTACCCCCAGTATTTTCTATTCAGCTGCCCTAGACATGGAGGGCCATTTCCTCCACCCTGAAACACTACCAGGTCTCAGTTTGACTAACCTCATTTTCCTTCTTCTCTTTGAGTGCTCTCTCAACTTCATGTTACTATTTTTTTTAATGATATCTGGTAAGAGCTTACTCTGTGTCAGGCACTGTACTTAGCTTAGTGGAAAAAGCACGGGCTTGAGAGTCAGAGGATGTGGGTTCTAATCCCAGCTCTGCCACTTGTCTGCTGTGTGACCTTGGGTAAGCCACTTAAATTCTCTGTCCCTCGGTTATCTCATCTGAAAAATTTGAATTAAGACTGTGAGCTCCACGTGGGACAACTTGATTACCTTGTATTTACCCCAGTGCTTAGAACAGGGCTTGGCACATAGTAAACGCTTAACAAATACCATGATTATTATTATTATTTTTACTAAGTGCTGGGGTAGCTACAAGATAATCGGGTTAGACACAGTCCCTGCCCTATATAGGGCTCATATTCTTAATCCCCATTTTACAGATGAGGTCACTGAGGTACAGAGAAGTTAAGTGACTTGCCCAAAGAGGCAGAGTAAACAAGTGGCAGCACTGGGATTAGAACCCAGGTCCTCTGACTCCCAGGACCATGCTCCTTCTTGTTCACCGGCTCCTCTTCTGCCTCTCAGCCCCAAAAGACTCTCTTCTGTCCCCTGCTCTGTCCTTCTCTCTGTAACCATTCTCTCAGAGAGCTCCATCTTCTCACATGGCTTCAGCTACCTTCTGTACATGGTGGACTCCCAAATCCACTTCTCCAGCTCCACCCTTTTATCTGTCTAAAATCCTTCATCTCCTCCCACCTCCAAAACGTCTTCACTTTGCTCTCCCTCTATCTCAAATTTAATAGGCCTGCAGCCTACCTACTCATCTTCTCTCCTAACTTTTCCATCTTTGTCAGCAACACCACTCACCCTTCTCCCTATTCTAGGAGCCCACAACTCTGGTGCCAACCCCAACTGCTCAATGACTTTAAGCCTTTACTTTCAATTTACTGTTAAGTTCTGCTGGTTCTTCCAAGACACCATTTCTGTACTCATTCACCTGAACTACCACCAGCTTGGTCCAAACTTTGTCAGGATTGTGGCTAGGCTATTGACTATTGTACCAACCTCCTCACCAGCCTCCCTGCCTCTAGCCTCTGCCCAACCAATACAAGTACCCCACAGATCATCTTCTTCACATACCTTTCATTCATTCATTCATTCGTATTTATTGTGCACTTACTGTGTGCAGAGCACTGTACTAAGCGCTTGGGAAGTACAAGTTGGCAACCTCAAAATCCTCCAAAGACTTCCCATTTCTCTATGCATCAAGCAGAAATTCCTCAAATTAATTTCAGCTCTCTCCACTGACTTTCCTTATGTTACAAATCAGCTCTCAACTCATTTCTCCCACCTCACTCTCCTCATTTCTCTCAAGCTAACTTTTAACGATATATTGATCCAGATTCTCCTGCCTCCATTCTCTCATTAAGGTGGTTTCCCTGGCCTGAAACTCCCGCCCCACCCTAATCTGATGAAACAACAGCTTTCCCCATACTCAAGGCTCTCCTAAAATCCCAATTCCTCAACCAAGCCTTCCCTTATTAAATTTCCAATATCCCGTCACATCAAACTAGTAGAATTATTTTTATACCTTTCTTCAGCACTTGTGCATATAGGCGTAATCAATTCTACAATCAATTACTTATTCTGAATACTCTATTAGGAAACATTTGTGTTTGTTTCCTCCATTTAAGTGTAAGCGCCTTATGAGATTATAAATTCCTGTGAGATTTTAAGGCCCCTACTAGATTGTAAACTCCCTTGAGAACAGAGATCATGTCTACTAACGCTATTGTACTGTACTCTCCCACATGCCTAGTACCATCAAACAATTGTATTTGTTGAGTGTTCACTGTGGGCAGAGCACTGTACTAAGCACTTGGTACTAAGCTTATTGTACTAAGCACAATAAAACAGAATTCATGGCCACATTCCCTGCCCATAAGGAATTTACAATCTAGTACAGTGCTCTGCCCACAGTAAGCACAAAATAAACACCACTGATTGATTGAGAGAAGTAGTGAGGCCAAGTAGGAAGAAAATGGTGCCTGGAAGTCAAGAAACCTAGGTTCTAATTTTAGCTTCACCACTTGACTGCTGTATGACTTTGGGCAAGTCACTTCACTTCTCTGTGGCTCAGTTTTCTCATCTGTAAATAGGTATTATGTAACTGTTCACCCTCTTACTTGGGATATGAGCGCCATGTAGAACAGAGATTCTACATGGTCTCTGGAGAAGGAGCATGGCTTAGTGGAAAGAGCACGGACTTGGGAGACAGAAGACGTGAGTTCTAATCCCACCTCTGCCACAGGTCTGCTGTGTGGCCTTGGACAAGTCACTTAACTTCTCTGTGCCTCAGTTATCTCATCTGTAAAATGGGGATTAAAAGTGTGAGTCTCACATGGGACAACCTGATTACCCTGTGTTTACCCCAGCCTTTAGAACAGTGCTTGGCACATAGTAAGTGCTTAACAAATACCATAATTATTATTATTATTATCACATCCCATCTAATTATCTTGTATTTATCCCAGTACTTTAGAATGCTTCACACTTAAGTGCTTAATAAACGCCACTATAGATGGAACATGTCCCACACTTCTGTTGCTGTTTCCTGAGCATATAGAGCAGTGCACTGAATCAGTGAGCACTCAGTAAACACTATTACCAACTGGACAAGTAATTTACATTTCTAGACAGCACTTTCCTGTGTCAGTGGAAGAAGGGTTAGCTCTGACATTTTTGGTGCCCTTCAGAAAGTTGCTCCCAAGTCAGTCTCTGTGCGCTGCAGATAACACCCCCTAACTCAGCCTCATCAATCAATCAATCTATTTACTGACAGCTTAATGTGTGCAGAACACTGTAAAAAGTACTTGGGAGAGTACAGTACAGCTTATTTTTGTGATTTTTAAATCGTATTTGTTAAAGCTTATTATGTGACAGGCACTGTACTAAGCGCAGCGGTAAATACAAGGTACCTGGGTTGGACACAGGATTCTATAAATAATATTTGCTTTCCTCTGCTTTCAGGGCTGACAATTTCCTATTTCATCCCTTCTCTCCTACCCACTCCCTCCCCTGCTCTTCACCACCTCCTTCTCACTGGAACACAGCTTACTTCCAGAAGTTAGAAATTTTGGTAGGTTCAAAAAGAGGTTGGCTAAATTTATGGGCCAATAATCCATAATAGGGTCCTACATAGCTTCCATTATTCCCTTTTTACTCAATGGCCAACAATACACTTTCACCCCTTTGCTTTAATTAATCAGTCAATTGTATTTATTGAGTGCTTATGTGCAGAGCACTGTACTAAGTGCTTCACATTCCCTACTATAATGAGCTTACAGTCTAAAGGAAGGGCAGACACTAATATAAATAATTTATAATATATAATTTAGAGGTATATACATCATCATCATCATAATAATGTTGGTATTTGTTAAGCGCTTACTATGTGCCAAGCACTGTTCCAAGCACTGGGGTATATACAAGGCAATTAGGTTGTCCCACATGGGGCTCACAGTCTTAATCCCCATTTTACAGATGAGGTAACTGAGGCACAGAGAAGTTAAGTGACTTGCCTAAAGTCACACAGCTGACAAGTGGTGGAGCCAGGATTAGAACCCACAACCTCTGACTCCCAATCCCATGCTCTTTCCATAAAGCCATGCTGCTTCTCAAGTGCTGTGGGGTTAGGGCAGAGCAAATATAGGATATCCAAAGATCACAGATCCACATGCATAAACGATACAGAAGGGATGTAACTGGATTGTAAACTGGTTGTGGGCAGAGAACATGTCTTCCAACTCTATTGTACTGTACTCTCCTAAGCACTTAATATAGTGACCTTCACATAGTGAGCATTCAATAAATACCATTGGTTGATCAACTGGATATGAATAGTGAATGTTCAAGGTTCATTCATTGGTCAATATGTCTTTTACATATGCCTGGCTTGCACAGGGTTGTCTTGTCTTTGATTATAAGCACCTAGAAAGTAGGCCCCAGATTTGATCATCTCCCTTTGGACAGCATCCAGCCCATATTCTGGTCCAGTTAGATGCTTAATCCATCAGCGTGGCTCAGTGGAAAGAGGCCAGGCTTTGGAGTCGGAGGTCATGGGTTCGAATCGTGGCTCTGCCAATTGTCAGCTGTGTGACTTTGGGCAAGTCACGTAACTTCTCTGGGCCTCACTTCCCTCATATGTAAAATGGCGATTAAGACTGTAAGTCCCCTGTGGGACAACCTGATCACCTTGTAACCTCCCCAGTGCTTAGAACAGTGCTTTGCACATAGTAAGTGCTTAATAAATGTTATTATTATTATTATTATCATTATTATTATTATTATTATTATGTCTTTGATGCAAAGGATGTTCCAGATCTCACTGGATGGCTAAGCATTACAGTCCAACCTCAGGCAGGGTGAATGATTTTCCTTCTTCTGACTTCTTTACAGACTTTTCATGTTACCTTTAGAGAGAAGAGGCAAAAAAATCTCACCCTTACATTTTGGTCTCCATTTCAGAGACTGTTTTCTCACCAAAATGATATGGATGATGTTAATTTGTACCATAGCCAGGGACAAGACACTGGACAAAGGCACCTGCATCCCTCGGGTGCAAATTGATTATAAAATGGCATTTAGCAATCACAAATCACCATCTCCAGTAATTGGTTAAAGGAGTTTAACGTTAATCACTTAGATTCACTCCAGTTGAGTCTGCTGCACAGTGCCAAAACAGAGGACTTTGTGCTCTTTTTTTAATGGTGTTTATTTAGCATTTTTAATGGTATTTGTTAAGTGCTTACTACATATCAAACACTATTCTAAATACTGGGGTAGGTACAAGTTAATTAGAGAAGCAATATGGCTCAATGGAAAGAGCATGGGCTTTGAAGTCAGGGGTCATGGGTTCAAATCCCGGCTCTGCCACTTGTCAGCTGTGTGACTTTGGGCAAGTTACTTAACTTTTCTGGGCCTCAGTTACCTCATCTGTAAAATGGGGATTAAGACTGTGAACCCCATGTGGGACAACCTGATCATCTTGTAACTTACCCAGCACTTAGAACAGTGCTTTGCACATGGTAAGCACTTTATAAATGTCATCATTATTATTAAATCAGACACTGTCACTCCCAGTCTAAGTAGGAGGGAAGACAGGTATTTAGTCCCCATTTTACAGTTGAGGAAACTGAGGCACGGAGAAGTGACTTGTCCAAGGTCACACATAGTAGGAGAGAAGGCAGGTATTTAGTCCCCATTTTACAGTTGAGGAAACTGAGGCATAGAGAAGTGACTTGTCCAAGGTCACACATCAAACAATTGAAAGAGTCTAAGTTAGAACCAGGTTCTCTGACTCCCGGGCCAATGCACTTACCACTATACCATACTGTTTCTCACTTACTATGTGCCAGACACTTAGCACTAGGGGAGATACAAACTAATCAGGTTGGACACAGTCCATGTCCCAAATGAGAATTAGTTTTAATCCCCATTTTATAGATGAGGGAACTGAATCATACACAATTTAAGTGACTTGCCCAAGGTTACACAGCAGACAAGAGTCTGTTCCTCAGCCATCTCCCTTTTCCTTTTCTTTTTCCTCTTCCCCCCTCTTGTGAGCCTTACATCCAGGAGATGGCTCACTGGGGTGGAGATTGAGAGAGTTTGGGATATTAATCAATCAATAGTATTTATTGAGCACTTATTATGTGCAGGGCACTATGCTAAGGGCTTGGGAGAGTACAATACAACAGAATTAGCAGACACATTCCCTGCCCATAACAAGCTTACATTCTAGAGGGGGAACATGAATAAATAAGTAACGTCTTAAGGACCCTGCCAGCCCTTCTCCCAGTAATTAGTAGAGGCAAAGGTTGTGTAATGGATACTGAATCCCTGCATGAAATAAGAAGAAACAGTATAACTATTTTCAGGCTTTGAACACAAAAGATGATGGAAAAATACCATTGTGGTGGTAAAAGCAAGAGACAGGGTGGTTGAATGCGATAAGCTATAATAAAGTCAGGAGGTCTGTGTAGTCCAGGCCAGGCTCAAACATTGAAGAATGTAATCCCAAACTCAGGGCCAAAGGAAGGCTCTGGTGAGAGCTCAGGCCATAGTTTGCCATCTCCTGCATACCCCTGCTTCTAGCAACATATCCCTCTCCCTTTCTCGTGAGGTTATTTTTAGCCACTCAGTAGAGGGCAGGGGTGGAGAATGCTCTCATGCTGTCCCCTAAAGCCACCCTTTTAGAACAAGCTTCTGCCAAGGAGACTCATTTTTTAACATCTTCTTGCTGCAAAATGGCCAATAGCAATATTAAAAATATTAATGTCAGCATTTAAAATCCCTCAACATTTAACATTCTTTGTACCAGCACACTGAGGTTTGGAAGGAAACGCCACTATTGAAATATTCAATCAATCAACCCCCTCTAGACTGTAAGCTCAGTGTGGGCAGAGGTGTTGGCTTATTGTTGTACTGTACTCTCCCAGTGCTCTGCACACAGAAAGTGCTCAATAAATACAATTAAATGTGTGGTAAATACTGAGTACTTGCTACTGCTTATCAAACTTATCATGCAAAAACTCCTCACCCTCCGCTTCAAGTCTCTCCATCACCTCCCCCCCTCCTACCTCACCTCCCTTTTCTCCTTCTACAGCCCAGCCCGCACCCTCAGCTCCTCTGCTGCTAATCTCCTCACCGTGCCTTGTTCTCGCCTGTCCCACCATCGACCCCCAGACCACGTCCTCCCCCTGGCCTGGAATGCCCTCCCTCCGCACATCCACCAAGACAGCTCTCTTCCTCCCTTCAGAGCCCTACTGAGAGCTCACCTCCTCCAGGAGGCCTTCCCAGACCGAGCCCCCTCCTTCCTCTCCCCCTCCTCCCATCGCCCCTGCCTTACCTCCTTCCCCTCCCCACAGCACCTGTATCTATGTATATACATATTTATTACTCTATTTACTTATTTATTTTACTTGTATATAAGTACTCTATTTTATTTTGTTTATATGTTTTGTTTTGTTTTCTGTCTCCCCTTTCTAGACTGTGAGCCCACTGTTGGGTAGGGACCGTCTCTATATGTTGCCAACTTGTACTTCCCAAGCACTTAGTACAGTGCAGTAAGTGCTCAATAAATACAATTGAATGAATGAATGAATAGTGCAGAGCACTGTACTAAGTGTCTGGGAGGGTACAATACAATTGAATTAGCAGACACATTCCCTGCCCATAATGAGCTCATAGTCTAAAGGGACTGTAAATATTCCCTAAGAATGCCCCAAATAAATGTCTGTTTCACAATTCCTAAATTCAGGCAAGAGCTCAAAGGATCAGATCTGCTTCCATTTTTGAGGGATGGAAAAAATTCCTTTTTGTCTGCTTCGGTGAAAGGATTCTAATTCTTTTAGGTTTTGTCTTTACAATAGCTTGGCTACAAAGCTATTGATAAGAATCGATTAACTGGATGTGCAATTGAGAGTATTTCGTAAAAGAGTCTGTTCAATTAACAGAGTAAAAATTGAGCCTGAAGAGTAGAGATTGTTCCAGAAACCAATTTCCTCCCAGTGGAATCTATGAGATTGTGGCTATGCTTTTAAAGGCCAAGTGCATTTGCGGAGAAGACTTTTAAGAGGAAGAATCAGTTTTGATCTGAACCACAAGCAGTACATTAACATGGAACCCTGACACCTGCACTGCTGCCTGTTTGCCAGAGTATTTCAGGCTTCTCAGCCTCTACCCTTCTCAGTATCCTCCCCTATACCCCACCACCCCCTAATGCTGCCCTCAAGATGACCTACAGGACAATCCCAGACTCCAGGAAATCTGTTAGCAGAATGAGGCAGAGAGTGAAGGGATTTCAGCACACTGGCAGCTATTATTCAACCAATCAATAATATGTATCGCATAGTTACTCCGTGTAGAGCATTGTACTAAGCACATGGGAGAATGCAGTAGAGCTAATAGACATGCCCTAAAGAAGCTTTCAATCTAACCAGGGAGACAGACACTAAAATAAAATGCAGGTAAGGGGCAGCAACAAGTTTAACTTAAAGAAATGTATATCAGTGCTTTGGTGGGAGCGGTACCTAAGAGTGCCTAGAAGGTGTGAGGGCTTAAGTGTATAGGTGATGTAGCAGTCGGGGAAATTGATGGAGGGCACTGAGAACTCCCGAAGGGAAGGTTTCCTGGAACAGATATGATTTTAGTAGGACTTTGAAGATGGGGAGGATGGTGGCCTGTAAATGGGTCTGGAGAAGAAGTTCTAGGAAGGACAGATGGGATGAACAAGAGCACAGGCTTGGGAGTCAGAGGACCTGGGTTCTAATCTCAGCTCAGCCGCATCATCGTCATCATCAATGGTATTTATTGAGGGCTTACTGTGTTCAGAGCACTTACTAAGTGCTTGGGGGAGTACAACAGAGTTATTAGACACATTCCCTGCCTATATATAATTTCTAGATTCATTCATTCAATTGTATTTATTGAGGGTTTACGGTGTGCAGAGCACTGTACTAAGCACTTGGGATGTACAATTGCTGTGGGACTGATGGTGAGTGAATATTAAATATCAAATACCTCATTTCCAAAGGTCACAGATCCAGGATGACTTTAGGCAAGTCACTTTAGTTCTCCTTATCTGCAAAATGGAGATTAAATCCTACTCCCTCCTACTGTGAGCCCCAAGTGGAACAGGAGCTGTGTCCAACCTGATTAACTTGTATTTACCCTGGAGCTTAGAGCAGTGCTTGGCACACAGTAAGCACTTAAGTACTATTATTACTATCATCATCATTAAGAGGACAACGGGAGAGTGATGAGAGCCAAGAACACTAAGTAGGTTGGTATTAGAAAAGCCAACTGATTCAAAGGGCTTCCGGGCTGATTCGAATGTATTTTAACACCAAATTGCTCTGCCTCCCTCCATCCTATTTTTCTTTCAGTGTGAAAATGCTAATTCCAACAAAACATTCAGATAGTGAATCCAGCAATCTGTAACTAATCAAGAAGTACGAAACCATTAGCACTCTAAAGGCCCTGGTAGATTTTGACTTTAGCCTGACTTTATGGTGGACCTGTGCAGACATGGTCTCTGGCTTCTTAGATCTAAGTCCTAGGAGTTCTACTCTGTCCTAATGCTTCTCAATCTCTTGGCCATCTTAGACAACACTGTGGACCATACTCTGCTCCTGAGAACACTATTGGATGTTTTTTTCACTGACTCAGTATTATTCTGGTTCTACCAACTGCATTTCAGATCCCTCCTCTGTTTTCTTTTCTGACTCCTCTAGAAGCTTGAAAAGATCGCAGGCCTCCTAGGACTACTCTGGCCTGTTCTAGGATTGCACTCAGTGGTGCCAGCAGTTTGGCAGTTGAGTCAGAGCATTGAAACCATAGCAGGAAAGAGTGGGCATTCAGGGCATTGTCCTGCCTCTTGCACCAGCCTCAGTTTTCCAGACAGACAGCCCCTCTGAAACAGTGTTGTCTAGTAGATAGAGCACAGGCCTGGGAACTGGGTTCTAATCCCAGCTCTGCCACTTGTCTGCTGTGTGTCCTTAGGCAAGTCACTTAGCTTCTCTTGGCCTCAGTTACCTCATCTGTAACATGAGGACTAAGACAGTGAGCCCCTTTGAGACAGGGACTGTGTCCAACCTGATTAGCTTATATCTACACCAGTGTCTAGCTAGAGCAGTGCCTGGCACACAGTAAGCTCTTAAACAAACACCATAAATATAAAACAAAAAAAGGACCAATAGAAGGAACCTGGTCTCATTTATGGAAAAATCTACTGGAGAGACATTTCCTGGCACTTCCAAACTGACCAGTCCCCTGCCTCTCTGCCTGGACTTGTTTGTTAGTCAATAGCCTGGAGGCAGATCTATGCAGTCTATCTGAACCAGTTCAGCCTGAAAACTATAAAAATCCTTATGCAAAAAGGGGGAAAAGTAACATGATTCAGGACTTGACAAGTCAAAGCATGTTTTCTTTTCCTGGATTTTATTTCTCCACTGCCAAAAAAGGCATAATTGAGTGAGTTTTTAATGTTTCCCAAAAGGTGACACAGCATTCATTGTCAGGGCAAAAATGATTTCTGAGGTGGGAGTTAAATTTTGAATACAAACACAGATTATGCAAAGCCTTTATTTCTTTTAAAAGGAAATCCATTTATGTATTCACATATTTAGGGGAAGAGCTTGCTTAGTTTTGGATTCCTTTCCCCTCTCCACTGCTTTCAGTACCATGCTATAGGGAATAGATTTTGGAAGAGAGTTGGGTATGTTACCAGCTCTGTGACCATGAAAAGACTTCTCCCTACATCGAAATCCTCTCCATGAAATGGGAATAACATTCACCACATCCAGGTCTCGAGGATTTGAGGGCAAGACTTATAGCCTCCTCAGTGACCTCCCCTCTTATCCCAACTCCAGTCCATACTTCACTCTCCTGCAGAAATGATTTTTCTAAAAATATCATTCAGTCCATAATAATAATAATGATAATAATTGTGGTATTCATTAAGCATTTACATGTACCACACACTGTACTAAGTGCTGGGGTGGATACAAGCAAATTGGGTTGGATATAGTTCCCATCCCACATGGGACTCACAGTCTTAATCCCCATTTTACAGATGGGGGAACTGAGGCACTGAGAAGTGAAGTGACTTGCCCAAGGTCACACAGCAGACAAGTGGCGGAGCCAGGATTCTCCACCCCACCTTACCCACTCACCAACTTGATCACACACTCGACCTCATTATCTCCTACCACTGAACTATCAACACCCTCATCAACTCTGAAATCCCTCTCTCTGATCATAACCTCACCTGCCTCCTCACTCACACTCCTCCCTGTAAATCTATATTACTATCTCACAGAGACCTCTGCTCTCTAGACCCCATCCATCTTTCTCAGCGCATCACACCCCACCTCGCCTCTCTATCCAATCTTGATGACCAGATTGCTGCTCTCAACTCCACCCTCTCTACTCAACTCAACTTGCTTGCTCCACTTTCCCTTTGCTACTCTTGTACCACTAACCCACAGCCTTGGATCACTCCCACTGTCCACCTCCTTCGTTCTTATGCTCGAGCTGCTGAACGCTGCTGATGAAAGTCTAAACACCAAGCCAACCTTGTTCACTTCAAGTTTAGCCTTTCCTGCCTTAGCTCTGCCCTCTCCACTGCCAGGCAAAACTATTTCTCCTCCCTGATTGACACCCATGCCCATCATCCCCATCAGCTGTTCCGTACATTAAACTCCCTTTTCAGGCTACCTGTTCCTCCCTCTCCTCCATCTCTCACCCCCAACAATCTGGCCTCCTACTTCATTAGTAAAATTAACTCCATCAGGTCTGGGCTCCCCAAAGTCACCCCTCCCCCTTCTCCATCTCCCAACTCTCAACCCTCTCCGCTACTCTCCCATCCTTCCCAGCAGTATCTTCAGATGAGATCTCCTTCCTCAAGTGCTACTCCAGCCACTTGTGCTTCAGACCCCATTCCCTCTCATCTTATCAAATCTCTCCCCCATTCCTTCCTCCCCTCCTTTACTTTCATCTTCAACCGCTCACTCTCCACTGGTTCCTTCCCCTCTGCCTTCAAACATGCCCATGTCTCCCCCATCCTAAAAAAACCCTCTCAACCCCACCTCCCCTTCTAGTTATTGCCCTATCTCCCTCCTACCCTTCCTTTCCAAACTCCTAGAATGAGTTGTCTACACCCGCTGGATCAAATTCCTCAATGCCCATTCTCTCCTCGACCCCCTCCAATATGGCTTCCATCCCCTACACTCCACCAAAACTGCCCTCTCAAAGTTCACCAGTGACCTCCTTCCTGCCAAATCCAACAGCTCCAACTCTATCCTAATCCTCCTCAACCTCTCAGATGACTTCAACACTGTGAACCACTCCCTTCTCCTCAACACACTATCCAACCTTGGCTTCACAGACTCTGTCCTCTCCTGGTTCTCCTCTTATCTCTCCGGCTGTTCATTCTCAGTCTCCTTTGCAGGCTCCTCCTCATCCTCCTGTCCCCTTATTGTAGGGGTTCCTCAAGGGTCAGTTCTTGGTCCCCTTCTGTTCTCTACCTACACTCACTCCCTTGGTGAACTCATTCACTCCCACGGCTTCAACTGTCATCTCTACACTGATGACATCCAAATCTACATATCTGCCCCTGCTCTCTCTCCTTCCCTTCAGGCTCGGGTCTCCTTCTGCTTTCAGGACATCTCCATCTGGATGTCTGCCTGCCATCTAAAACTCAATATGTCCAAAACTGAACTCCTTATCTTCCCTCCCAAACCCTGCCCTCTCCCTGACTTTCCCGTCACTGTAGACAGCACTAATAATAATAATAATAATAATGGTATTTGTTAAGCACTTACTATGTGCAAAGCACTGTTCTAAGCGCTGGGTGGGATACAAGGTGATCAGGTTGTCCCATGGGGGACAGATGAGGGAACTGAGGCACAGAGAAATTAAGTGACTTGCCCAAAGTCACACAGCTGACAATTGGCAGAGCCAGGATTTGAACCCATGACCTCTGACTCCAAAGCCCGGGCTCTTTCCACTGAGCCATGCTGCTCCTCTATAGCCACGCTTCCCATCACACAAGCCCTCAACCTTGGTGTCATCCTCAACTCCGCTCTCTCGTTCACCCCACACATCCAATCTGTCACCAAATCCTGCCTTTCTCACCTCCACAACATCGCCAAGATCCACCCTTTCCTCTCCATCCAAACCTAGCCTTGCTGGTTCAATATCTCATCCTATCCCTACTGGATTACTGCATCAGCCTCCTCTCTGATCTCACATCCTCCTGTCTCTCCCCACTTCAGTCTATACTTCACGGTGCTGTCCGGATCATCTTTGTGCAGAAATGCTCTGGGCATGTTACTCCTCTCCTCAAAAATCTCCAGTGGCTACCAGTCAACTTAAGCATCAAGCAAAAACTCCTCACTCTCGGCTTCAAGGCTCTCCAACACCTCGCCCCCTCCTACCTCACCTCCCTTCTCTCCTTCTACAGCCCGGCCTGCACCCTCCACTCCTCTGCTGCTAACCTCCTCACTGTACTTTGTTCTCACCTGTCCCACCATCAACCCCCAGCCCACGTCCTTCTCCTGGACTGGAATGCCCTCCCTCCACACATCCACCAAGCTAGCTCTCTTCTTAGCTCTCTTCCTCCCCTCAAAGCCCTACTGAGTGCTCACCCTCTCCAGAAGGCCTTCCCAGACTGAGCCCCCTTTTTCCTCTCCTCCTCCCCACCCCCCCGCCCTACCTCCTTCCCTTCCGCACAGCACTTGTATATGTATAAGTACATATTTATTACTCTATTTTACTTGTAAATATTTACTATTCTATTTTGTTAATGATGTGCATGTAAATTCAATTCTATTTGTTCTGATGATTTTGACACCTATCTATATGTTTCGTTGTCTGTCTCCCCCTTCTAGACTGTGAGCCTGTTGTTGGGTAGGGACCATCCCTATACGTTGCCGACATACTTCCCAAGTGCTTAGTATAGTGTTCTGCACACAGTAAGCGCTCAATAAATATGATTGAATGAATGAATGATTAGAACCCATGACCTTCTGACTCCCAAGCCTGTGCTCTACCCACTATGTTATGCCGCTTCTTAAACATATTCCCACTCCAAGTACCTCCAGTGATTACCCATCCATACATTAAACAAAACCTTTTTACCATCATCTCTGAAGCACTCTATCAGCTCACCCTCTCCTAATAATAATAATTGTGGTATTTGTTAAGTGCTTACATATGATACTTGTTAAGCACTTACTATGTGCCAAGTTCTAAATGCTGGGGTAGATACAAGTTAGGTTGGACGCAGTCCCTGTCCCACATAGGGCTCACACTTTCAATCCATATAAGGTAATTGAGATCCAGAGAAGTGACTTGCCCAAGGTCACACAGAAGACAGGTAGCAAAGCTGGGATTAGAACCAGGCCTGTGCTCTTTCCATTATGCCATGCTGCTTCTACCTTACTTCTATGATCTCCAGCAGCCTGCACATTTCACTCTTCTGACACCAACTAATTCACTGTACCTCAAAGTCATCTATTTCACTTCCAACTCCTTGCCCACATCCTGCCTCTGACCTGGAACTCTCTCTCCCTTCATATATGGTCTTTAATAAATTCACATCTCCTCCTTTCCCTTCTACATCACCTATTCACTTGGATCTGTACCCTTTAAGCATTTGATATTCACTCCACCCCTAGCAGTTATGTCTATATCTGTAATTTATTTTAATGTCTGTCTCCCCCTCTAGACTGTCAGCTCCTTGTGGAAAGGGAACTTGTCTTTCCCTTATCTAGAGGAGGCAACTGTGTCACAAAGAAGTAAAGTGACTTGCCCAAGGTCACACAGCAGACAAGTGGCATACAGGATTAGAACCCAGGTCCTTCTGACTCCCAGACCTATGAGAAGCAGCATGGCTTAGTGGAAAGAGCCCGGGATTGGGAATCAGAGGTGGTGGGTTCTAATCCCAGCTCCACCAATTTTCAGCTGTGTGACTTTGGGCAAGTCACTTCACTTCTCTGTGCTTCAGTTATCTCATCTGTAAAATGGGGATGAAGACTGTGAGACCTACGTGGGAGAACCTGATTACCTTGTATCTACCCCAGTGCTTAGAACAGTTCTTGGCACATAGTAAGCGTTCAACAAATATTATTATTATTATTATCATTATTATTATTATTATTCCCTATATACTAGGCCTGGCAGAGTTTAGTACAGAGCTTTGCACATGTGAAGCACTTAAATACCACTGATTGATTTGTGCTTATGAATTTATGTGTTTTCTCCTGCTCCTCTCACTAGATTGTAAACTCCCTATTGGTAGAAACCATATCTTATGCTGCTTTGACTGTCTATTAGATTGTAAACTTAAGGGAAGGGTTAATGTGTACTAACCCTATTGTATTCTCTAGAGAAGCAGTGTGGCTCAGTGGAAAGAGCACAGGCTTTGGAGTCAGAAGTCATGGGTTCAAAGCTGCCAATTGCCAGCTGTGTGACTTTGGGCAAGTCACTCAGCTTCTCTGTGCCTCAGTTCCCTCATCTGTAAAATGGGGATGAAGACTGTGAGCCCCCCGTGGGACAACCTGATCACCTTGCAACCTCCCTAGCAGTTAGAACAGTGCTTTGCACATAGTAAGCACTTAATAAATGCTATCATTGTTATTACTATTATAACACTGCGTACAGTACTCTGCACATAGTAGGTGCTCAAATACTATTGACTGATTCATTTTCATGCCCTTCAGCACCAGGCATAGTACTCTGCACCTCATCAATAAATGATGATGACATTGATAATAAGTGCCTTGGGCTCTTTGGTAGAAAGACACTATGTTAGCACAAAGTATTGATGTTTTTCATTAAATCATTCTAGGGAAGGAAGCAGACTGACAGTCCCAGAGACAGACATGAGTGAACTTCATGCAGAGAAATGTTTAACCCCAGTCAAAATCAGCCTTCTGCTCTCGAGCCAGCTTCCCCGCTACCCAACGCACTTCCAGGGGAAGGTGAGTGGCTTGGACTTGTCCACAGGAGAGTTGGCAATGGTGCACCCAAAGTGGTCTCAATGCACCAGCCCTGGGGATTTGGAGCGGTGGTGGTGGTGAGGTATAGGGAAGGGAGAGCAGAGGAGTATTTGGTTCATTGCTTGTCCCTTGTTGCGATCAAGGGTAATGATGGCTGATTTTATCTAAGACCTTGGATCAACCCTTTCAGTGTTTTGTTTTTGTTTTTTCTACTTCTGAACACCCTACAGAGCAGAAGGGCAGCCTAATGCCTGCTTCCAGGTGGCCAAAGTGGAGATGGTCATTTAAGTGGAGATGGTCATTTTTCATCCTGGTTCTGCCATTAGCTCACTGTCTGAACTGAAGCAAATCACTTCACCTCTCTGCCCAACTTCCCCTAGGAGATTATGAGGAAAAGCCTTCCTGGAAGGTGGTTGTGAACAACAACTACTCATAGAAGGCAGTCTACCAAACCAGATTTGCTTATCCTCGATAACCAAGTGCTAGGCATAGGTCTATCACCAGGTCACTCTTAACCCCTAGGACCAAAGGGACAGCTGCCCAGGCTCGTTGTCCTTAAGGATACACTTAGGGGAACCTGCCATTGTTGGCAGGGAAACGGCTGGAGTTCTAGGGGATGGGGATCAGATAAGGTAATTACCTCAGAAACAGTGTGACCTATTGGAAAGAGCACGGGCCTGGGAGTCAGAGGTTCTGGGTTCTAATCCCAGCTCTGCCACATACCTGCAGTGTGACCTTGGACAAGTCACTTCACTTCTCAGTGTCTCAGTTACCTCATCTGTAAAATGGGAATTAACTCCTGCTCCTTTCTACTAAGACCGTGAGCCCCATGTGCGACAGGGACTGTGTCCCATCTGATAGACTTGTACCTACTCCAGTGCTTAGAACAGTGCTCTGCACATAGTACACGCTTAACCAGTCCCATCATTATCTTGGTCCCTGTCTACTGGTAGATCTAGGATATGCTCACCTGATCAGAGAAGGTCTGGTGGCAGTTGGCCCAGAAACAAGATTTCCCACCAAACATGGCCTAAAGGAACAGAACTGCTATCTAATAATGATGGTATTTATTAAGTGCTTACTATGTGCCAAGCACTGTTCTAAGTGCCTGAGCACTGTTCAAAGTGCTGGATCACTGCTCTAACCCGTCCTCTCCCGACAAATCTCTATAGCTGAGGGCTGACCCAGAGGGAGAAGTCAGTAGTCTGTCCCAGATTTCTAATGCTGGCCTGCAGAGAATCCATCACATCTCACCCTGACAGCCCACCCAAGTTCTCTTCACTGCACATTTTCTGTTGTTGCTGCTAAGCTGAAACTAGTCATGGCAGAGTCAGCAAAGAAAGGGTGCGAATGTAGCAGGAAAGTGCATGCAGGTAGAAGAGCATGGAGCCAGAGGAGCACAGAAGCATCTAGCTGTGGACACTTGGGAGGTGGCAAGCTTTAGCCCAGGTGGTTTCCTTTACTCTGGCTTTCTCAGTCTGCCCCAGATTCCCTCAAAAGGAATTCAGCCTGGACTCAATCTCTTCTTGAAAATTGGCCACTGTAGTTGCCTGTTACAACTTTCAGGGACCCCGGCTTTCGGTCATTACCTCACACAGACAACCTGACCCTAGTCACGCATGGAAGAACAACCAATCTTGGAGGTGCCACTTTGGTTAAGCTGGTAGAAACAATCTGCCAATTAGAAATCAATGACCTCTTCAGCTTGAGCAGGTTATAATGGTGTTTTAAGAGGTCCTTAGTCACAATTCAAAGATTATTCATAGAATTAACTAATGTAAGGAATGACTTCCTGCTGTTTCAGAGCTGTTCAAGCAGCCTATCAACTAGAAGTTCATTCCTGGAGAACTGTAATCATTTGTTGTATCAGACAGGCATCATCCCTAGACTCTTACCTGGTTCATTCATTCAATCGTATTTATTGAGCGCTTATTGTGTGCAGAGCACTGTACTAAGTGCTTGGGAAGTACAAGTTGGCAACATATAGAGACGGTCCCTACCCAACAGCAGGCTCACAGTCTTGAAGGGGGAGACAGACAACAAAACAAAACATATTAACACAATAAATAGAATAGTAAATATGTACAAGTAAAATAAATAGAGTAATAAATCTGTTCAAACATATACAGGTGCTGTGGGGAGGGGAAGGAGGTAGGGCGGGGGAGATGGGGAGGAGGGGGAGAGGAAGAAGGGGGCTCAGTCTGGGAAGGAGGGGGCTCATTCTGGGGCATTTGACCCATCAAATTTCTCATCAAGATGAAAAAATTATCTTTGAAACTGACATTTAAGTTATAAAGTATCTGTGACTTGGCCTTAAGAATCCATCTCACCCAAACAAGTCCCGGAAGTCATCTGTGGAGTCTTTGCCTGCTTGATTTTCAAATCTCTAGATATTGATTCAAAGGGCATTTTAAATTGGATGGTGATCCTCCTTGCTCCAGCAGCCCTTATGTACATATCCATTTGTAATTTATTTCACTGCCTGTCTCCCCCTCTAGGCTGTAAGCTCCTTGAGGGCAGGGAATATGTCTGCCAGTACTATTGTATTGTACTTTCCCAAATGCTTAGTACATTACTCTTCCCACAGTAAGCCCTCAATAAACAGCATTGGTTGATTTCCTATTCCTCTCCTCCAACAATCAATCCCTCACCATCAGTTGGGATTTTCATCTAGCCTCACTGGAGGAAAAGACCAACAATAATTCAGTTGTGAATTTCATTTAATTTTCAACAGCACAGTCCCCAGGGAGGCAGAAAGACAACTGGATAAGGATCAGGAAACCCAGACCTGAGTCCCAGCACCACAACTTAACTACAGTATGACATTGGGCAAGTCACTTAGCCTTTCTGAGCCTTAGTTTTCCTCATCTGTAAATTGAGAATAAGATAGGTTGTGAATTCCTTGAGGATAGGGACTGTGTCTGAACTCATAACCTTGTTTTCACTCCAGCACGTAGCACATATTGTCATAATAACAATAAGGATTATTACAGGGCAAATGGAAAAGGATATCACATTTATCACGAATGAAGGCTGTGAACCAAAAACCTTAGAGATCATTTTCATTAGGAATGCAAGAGGAGGTAAAATGCAACAATTTGTTTAGGAGTTTAGGGTGATCCAGTGAGTCCCCAGTGTCTCTGTCTCTACCTTCAGCAAACCCTAGGAGTCAGACCAATATTTCTTAAGCACCTACTTGTGTGTAGAGCACTGTTCTAAGCACAAGCACTGGGAGAGAACACACAGGTAGGAATTAGACACTGTCCCTATCCCTCAGGAGTACACAATGCTTCTCTAAAGGTATTAGGTTGTTCAGAGATAAGAGTGTTGTTCTATAGCCCTGGGGTCTCCTTTAATCACACCATGTTGTCGCTCTGGAATCAGAGCACAATTAAATAAGGAGATCCAAGGCAGAGTGTTTACCCTCCAGCAGGGTTCTTCTCAAATACAGAAAAATCACTGCATTGTGCCCCAGAAGTTGGGCTTAAGCTATAACTAATTCAACAGCAGATATTCCACAGGATAATCATCCCAAAGGTAATCAATTACCCTCTTGAGGAAATCATCGCACCAGCTTTTGACTTTTCAGAGAGAGACTCTCTCTCTCTCTCTCTCTCTCTCCCTCCCTCTCTCTCTCTCTCTCTCCCCCCCCCCCCGTAGGTTAGTGTCCTGGACAGACACCTGTCTACTCCTTCCCCCTTAGAATAGTGCTACTTTCAGTCATCCTAGGAAGCTCTATTATGGCTCTGTCCATATCAGATTTGTTTGAAACCTTTATCAGACCCTCAGAACTCCCAAATGGAGGCTTGCAAGATGTATATGGATTTCTTCCCCTCTACATGGTATATAGCTAGCAAGCTCACTAATATGTAAGAAAGCATGGCAGAAGGAAGTCATTTGTAAAAAAAAAAAAAGGTACAAAGAAGCAGAGTGAAATTGTCATCCTGAGAATGATTTACACTCTATCCTAGGAACCAACCTGGAATACGGTCTAGAAGGTGGAGTTTCTTGATTTTCCCATAATAGAAATGTGTGGTTTCTCCACCTCCCTTCATTCCCTCCCCCCTCCCTCAAGAACAGAATGATTCCATACAATTAAAAGTTTCTAACTATCCCAACTCTGTTAGGACTATCCTGAATTTGAGAAATGTCTGATGTGACACAATTTCCATAATCCATTTATTCTTTCTTGTACTGAGAATTCCAGGGCGTTTCCTGCATTTCCTGTTCCTGCAGAGTTATTTCAAATGAAGAGGGAAAGAAAATATACTTGTCACCTGACCATATTGTGAACTTCACAGTTTTCACTCTTCTGTCCAATTTTTCCCTCCAGTTAACCTGATTTAGCCCTCTGAAAACACAGAGATTTATGACTACCACCAAAGAAAATAAATTCAGCACTCGTTACAATCTTTTTCTGAAGGTTTCTAGTGTTGGATTTTGATTTTTCTTTTTCTCTTGATCACAGCTATTATTTCCTACAATTGAAGATGATTATCTTGTGTTCTGTTTATTTCATTTTGTGAAATTGGTTTCTCCTGAATGTTGGAAGTTCTATTTTGTTTCCTTGAAAATTAATTCTCCAGAGGGTGTGATTGTCTTGTCAAGGAACACTGTTTGCTAAAATGTCCACTGTGTACTAAGCCGTGAACTGATGCTGTGAAGTGTTGCTTCATGGGTTTTGTCTCTGAGGTTTCTGTTTTGTTTACTGCAGCCACATATCCTCATTGCCCCCCACCACCCTAAATGTAGAAATATTGTGCTCTACAGCAAGGGTGGCTATACAGTCTCTGTTCCCCTCTCTTTCTCAATTAATGGCATTTATAATGTACTTGTGTGCAGAGCAGTGTACTACCAATACCATCATGTACAACCATCTCTGCCCGCAAGGAGTTTAGAAACTAAGATCTCTTCAATAAATGTAGGATATCCCATCTAGAAAACAAGTGATAGGGTTTAAGCCTTAAAAAATGTTTTCTTAGTAATCTTAAAAAATTAAATGTGGGACTCTACATACCATGTTTGTCTAACATTGCTTATTCTTTCACTTTATTTTCAGAGTTCCTGAGACTGGGAATGGGAACATAAGGAGAAGAGATTTGGAGTCACTGTTTCCAGACAACTATTTTGTTATTTTCTCAGGGTATTTTCCCAGGATACCCACATGTGCACATTAGCTCTTTAGACTGCATGATTAAGGAAGTAGAATGAAAACGATCAAAGCCCAATTTCACTGAAAATCAGAACTGAAGCTCCAGTGGGTAAATTCATGGCTAACATCTCAAGTGAAACTTGGGCACAAATAAATCCCAATATGTTTAAAAGAATACAACACTGGTGGTGAATCCCAAATATAATACCACTCACAAATCTATCACTACTATTTTAAAAATGGAAGATCATGGCCAAGACCTATCCAAGACTTTTCCCAGGAAAGTGTTCCCTAGAGTGTACTTTAGTTTGAAATTTGAAGTCCTAAAAGGAATAGTTAATTTTCATCTCCACCGTTGCATCCTCAAACCACCTGAGTCATCCATTTTTGATATTACACATAAACCAGTGAAATTTTGGTATCAACTTGGGAAGAAGCAAAAAGAACAGGAAAACTCTCCCTGGAATATAGATTTAATGTACTTTATAGGAATCCCTTCACAATAAATTAAAAAAAAGAAAGAGAAGTTTTGGTCAGAAACACCACAAACAAAAGCTGGAATTGTTTAGAAATGGCACCCTTTCTAGCAGTATTCAAAGGCTCCCTTTGAAAAACCCTGGCAGAGATACAGTATCGAGCCTGGTGAAACGCCAAGTCTGACCTACATTTATTATTACTAAACTGTATGTTTTCTTTATTTGTCAAGACCTACTAATTGAAATTGTGTTGGTCTCCCTGTGTGATAGGAGAATCAGAGTTATTGTTACACTCAATAGGACCTGTGTGTGTGTTCAAAAATCTAAATGAATGCCACTTCCCAATCTCTTTGCTCTCGCTTTAATTTTTTCTGTTTCTGTATCAGATACGATAGAGTTGGACAAAATCCGAAGAGTGTCTCAGATGAAGTGGAATTGAGTCCTTTTGGAGGTCTCGGGTTAGGAAATAGCAAGGAAAAAGAGGGGTTCTATGTGGGAAGAAATATAAAAGGAGCTTGCTCTGACTTTCAAGGTTCTCCCCATTCCAAACTCATCCACCTCATGCAACTTTTTCCCCAGTAAGGGGACATGTGAGTTTTCCTCCAGGAGGAGAGAGGAGAAAGGGAAGGATTCTTCAAGTGAAAAAATTGGCTTCTGTGCTTTATGGCACTTCACCACACAGCCCCACACGGACAAACAGCCTAGCCAAAATTTCTTGGAGGCTCATTATCAAGCTATAATAATTAGCACAAAACATAACCACAAGGCAGAATCCTAATAACAGGATCTCATTTTTATATCTTGATAAGTCTTCCACTGACTTTAAATAAGCCCAGCCCCCAGGCAAGCATCAGATCCTTAGTTTACACTCTGATCCCTGGCTCAGCCAATTATGAAACATTGTTTTCCATTTATTTACTATAAAACCTCCCAGAATTCAGGGATTATTTTTTCATCTTTGCTTCCTTTCCAGGGTGCATGGAAGCTGAGGTTAAATTTAGTTACTGTGGAAGATAGTACAAGTGCAAAGACATTTTTTGAAGCTGATTTTTCCTCGTTTCCCACTTCATTCATTCAACCATATTTATTGAGCACTTATTGTGTGCATAGCACTGTACTAAGTGCCTGGGAGAATACAACATAACAACAGTCACATTCCTGCCCACAATGAGCTCACAGCCTAAAGAGGGATTCATTCATTCAATTGTATTTATTGAGCACTTACTGTGTGCAGAGCACTGTACGAAGTGCTTGGAAAGTACAATTTGGATTTGTTGATTTGTTCTCATCTTCAGGTTTGAATTTCCAAACCCAAGCAATTCTCAGAGTGCAGACATAAGATGATGAGTCCATTTTTATTCACTATTGCTTTGCTATTTTCAAAGAAAATCCATTGGTTGCACATTGCACTGCTTTGAGCGAAAGCACTTTGTTTTATGATTCAAGTTAATTACTGCCCTAGTTGCTCCTCTGCCACTAACCTCCTCACCGTGCCTCATTCTCACCTGTCCTGCCATCAAACCCTGGCCCACGTCCTACCTCAGGCCTGGAATGCCTCCCTCCTCACATCAGCCAAACTAGCTCTCTTCCCCTCTTCAAAGCCCTACTGAGAACTCACTTTCTCCAGGAGGCCTTCCCATACTGAGCCCCCCTTTTCCTCTGCTCCTCTTCCCCTCCCCATCACCCCTACTCCCTCCTTCTGCTCTACCCCATTCCCTGCCCCACAGCACTTGTGTATTTTAATGATGTGTATATCTATAATTCTATTTATCTACTTTGATGCTATTTATGCCTGTCTACTTGTTTTGTTGTCTGTCTCCCCATTCTAGACTGCGAGCTTGTTTTTGGTTAGGGCTTGTCTCTGTTGCCAAACTGTACTTTCCAAGTGCTTAGTACAGTGCTTTGCACACTGGTAAGTGCTCAATAAATACAGTTGAATGAATGAATGAAAGGAATTTCGGGAAGTAACAGCTGGCATATCTTGGAATAGGCCTAAGCAGTGATGCCAAAATTGAATTCCAATTATACAATAAACTGCTGTAAGACTCCAGCCATAGATGTGAATTATGACTTCGTAATGAAGGCCCAGTTTAAGAAAAAGTTGGGGAAGTCAGGTTGTGAGACCTTTGAGAGAAAACCTAGGGAATTTTGAAAGAATAAATACATCCTGCTTTCTTTTTTAGACTGAGAATTTGTTTCTCAACAAGTGTCAAAAGTAAAGTGTGCCCCATGAGAAGGAATAAGTAGTTTTCCTTTACCAGAGTTGAATGGGATGAATGACAGATGTCAACTAAGCTTGCCCTGCTGAGGTTTAAACAATAACCATGGACATGTTTTTCAGGTTTATTGGAAGTGCCATTATGGAAGGTAAACAGTAGTGGCATGAAAGCCATTAGAAAAGAGATTCTGAACAAAGGTCCGATTGGGCAGCTGTTCTATGGAGCTGAATCAAAGAAATAAAAGTTTGCTAAACAAACATTAAGAGAGCCATAATTCAGGTAATTAAGGATGAAATTAAGAAAATGAAGATCTAGGCTGAAGTTCATGGAAAATTTTCCACAGTGATGTCTGAAAAATCACCCAAGGGAGAGGCCTTTAAAGATTTTCAAAGAAGTCTGAGTCAAGGCAGATGGTAGGAAATACAACCAGTTCTAAAATGCTGGGATTGCATTCTTGAAAGACCCCAAAGAAAATTCAGGTTCTATGCCACACGTGGGTGTGCAACAGTTTCTTCTGATATTGTGCTGCGTTGTATCCAGATGCACATGGTCAGAAGAATGCTCCTAAATTCTGCCATCTTGTTCTAGCCAAATCAAAAAGGTAAGACCTGTTATAGAACTGCCAAGGGTAGTTCTGACCACTCCTAAGAAAGGGCTAAACATCTGGATAGGTCTCCACTATTTCTACTTTTGATTTCCTGTGATCATAAAGCTATGTCAAGTCTCCAATAACTGGATTTTTCAGATGAGGTCATTACCGCTGATCCTGGCCTAACTTACTCATGTGCACATGTGAAATTCAGTCTCAAACCAGCCTAGGTTGTTTCATTTGGAGTTCTGTGGAACCAGGTATGGGCTAAGTCATTTTGCAGGCAGCCATTACCATTAGTCTACCACTGCCACTGGGTGGGGTAAGGCAGGGAAAGGAGTCCATTTCCATGGGACTGGGGCTTTGACAGGAAAATCCTACACTCTTCCAGATTAGTATAGGAGGATAAGAGGATGGACTCAACTAGAAAAGTAGCTTGACCTAATGGAAAGAGCACAGACCTGGGAAGTAGAAGGACCTGGGTTCCAATCCCAGCTCCACTGCTGACTGGTTTGCTATGTGACTTTGAACAAGTCAGTTAACTTCTCTGTGCCTCAGTTACCTCACATATAAAAAGGGGATTAAGAGTGTGAGTCCCATCTGGGACATGGACTGTGTCCAATCTTATTATTATTATTATTATTTATAATAATAATAATAATGGCATTTATTAAGCACTTGCTATGTGCAAAGCACTGTTCTAAGTGCTTGACAGGATCCGAGGTGATCAGGTTGTCCCATGTGAGGCTCACAGTCTTAATTCCCATTTTACAGATGAGGTAACTGAGGCTCAGAGAAGTTAAGTGACTTGTCCAAGGTCACACAGCAGACATGTGGCAGAGTCAAGATTTGAACCCATGACCTCTGACTCCAAAGCCCATTCTCTTTCCACTGAGCCATGCTCAACTTACCCACTGCTTTGTACAGTGCCAGGCACATAGTAACCACTTAAATACCATTAAAAAAACAACAACAAAAAAATCTACTTGTGGGTAGAGATTGTCTACTACATATAATAATAATGGTATTTGTAAAGCACTTACTATGTGCAAAGCACTGTTCTAAGCACTGATAATAATGGCATTTGTTAAACACTTACTAGGTGCCAAGCACAGTTCTAAGAGCTGGGGTAGATACAAGGTAATCAGGTTGTCCCACGTGGGGCTAACCTAATCCCCATTTTATAGATGAGGTAACTGAGGCACAGAGAAGTCAAGTGACTTGCCCAAAGTCACACAGCTGATAAGAAGCAAAGTCAGAATTAGAATCCACGACGTCTGAATCCTAAACCCAGGCTCTCTCCACTAAGCCATGCTACTTCTATATTGCATGGTCCCAAGTGCTTACTGTCCACTTCCTCTTTCAGTATTCAGACCACTATCAGGATTATATCTCCTACAGTTCACACCCACGTGTTTATTAGAATGTTCTGCACACAGTAGACACTCAAATACTACTGATTGAATGAAGCAGGGGATTAGGTCATGGGGCTGGGCAAGGCTAGGAAATTAAAGTTGAACAAGGGTAGGGTGCTGAAGGGAGAGTAAGGGGAGAAGAGCTTAGTACAGTGCTCTGCACACAGTAAGCGCTCAATAAATACGATTGAATGAAAAGAGGAGGAGGAAGGTGATATGGTGGTGGGGCATACTTCCTCCAAGAGTTCCTCCCTGACTAAACCACTCCCTTCAGCATCCCTTTAGTCACCCTCCCTCAGCCCCACAGCACATGTGTACATATTCATAATTTATTTATATTAATGTCTGCCTTCCTCTCTAGATTGTAAGTTTATTGTGGGCAGAGAATGTGTCTACCAATTCTGTTATAATGTGCTCTCCCAAGTGCTTAGTACAGTGCTCTGCACTGAGTAAGCATCCAATAAATATGATTGATTGATGGGGGCTCTGCTTGGGGAGACCATCCTTTCAACCTTTGATACATACACTTCCCTTGGGTAGTCATCCATTGACATTATGGACTCACAGCAGCTGGGTTTAATTGTAAAGGGACCGATAAACAGTCCGTGGAAGCAGAGACATTTAAGTTACTCTCCAGGACCTTGAGGCATATGTATCAGAGCTGTGAAGGGAAATCAAGAAATCAAACTTCTTAGATCCAAAAGAGCCAAGCAGCATTAAATACCTCCAGGGTATGATCCTAGATCTCTGGGCTAGCATTTTCCTCTAGACTGAAAACTTGTTGTGGGCAGGGAATGTGTCTGTTTATTGCTGTTTTGTACCCCCAAATGCTTAGCTTCCACCACCTCAATGAAGCCTTCTTTCCCTGACTCACCCACCCAGCTCGCAATTTCTCTTGGGGGAACGTCGGGCCAGATGGAGCTCAGTGTTCCTGGGCTAGGAGTCTTGGACTGAAGCTGCTCTGGTTCCTGGAGCTCTGGGTTCCATGGGTTCTTTTGGTTCATGGCCTGAGCTTATGGAAGGAAAAACCTGTTCTCCCACTGTCAGTGCACCAATTATTATTGTCCACCTGACAGTAACCTCTCCAAGCAACCAGGTGGGTAGTTTGCTAGCCTGAGGAATCCAGATTGGCTCATAAACACTACTGTCATTACCCCTTCATTTCCCCACAACCCTTCTGAACCCCCACTTACTCCACACACCCTACTGCAGGATGGAAGAACAGGACTTCAGGCTTTCCTGTCAGGAATAAATGCCACTCCCTGGGAATAAAAATTTGTGGATGACAAGGCAGGAAGGCCTTGTATAAGAGAGGGAAACAACACCCCATCATCCTTCCAATACCCTAGAAGAAAATCAGTTACTGCAGCTTCTCTGTAATCTATTTTAATGCCTTCCTCCCTCTGGAGACCAGAAGTTCCTTGTGGGCAAGGATCACATCTGCCAACTCTGTTGTACTCTCCCAAGCATTTAGTACAGTCCTCCTCACACAGTAAATGCCCAACAAATACTACTGATTGATTGATTGCAGAATCATCTAAAAGCTTACGTTAGTGAGTTCTCATTCCTGGTACAAGACATTCCCTTTATGGTTGGAGGAAGTAGCATGGCCTAGAGGATAAAGCATGGACCTAGGACTCAGGTGATATGGTGGTGGGGCATACTTCCTCCAAGAGTTCCTCCCTGACTAAGCCACTCCCTTCGGCATCCCTTTAGTCACCCTCCCTCAGCCCCACAGCACATGCATACATATTCATAATTTATTTATATTAATGTCTGCCTTCCTCTCTAGATTGTAAGTTTATTGTGGGCAGAGAATGTTTCAACTAATTCTGTTATAATGTGCTCTCCCAAGTGCTTAGTACACTGGGTTCTAATCCTGGCTCTGCCACTCATCTGTTGTGTGACCTTGGGTGAGTCACTTAACTTCTCTGTGCCTCAGTTATCTCATTTGTAAAATGGGGATTAAGACTGGGAGCCCCATGCAGGACAGGGACTGTGTCTAACCTGATTAATTTGATTAACCTGATTAACCTCAGCACTTAGAATAGTGCTTGACACATAGTAAATACTTAAATATTGCCATGTATTTATGTATTTTAATCCTGAGGGTGCTATTGGTGTCTCAAGTTGGTGGACAAATCCCTGCATCTGAGAAGAAGTCAGGACTGGCCTCACTTCCATCTAATGAGGACTCACCTGCCAAATCTAAAGTGGTCACACACCTTAAAGACCTCATGATGTTGTCTACCTGGCACCTCTCTGCAAACATCTGCTGTCTTGTTATGGCACCCAGGATTGCTTTTCTCTAAACATGTCACCTGTCACCCTGCTTCCCACCCATTCTTTAATCTTGTTCCCTCCCTCTAAGGTAACTCTCCCATCTCCCACTCTTTCTCAGTAACCCATGTTGAGTGACAGTGAGACTTTTCTGTAGCACCTAAGTCCCTCTCCCTAGGCCTCTCTCAGTCTCCCCACCCTTTTAGAAACATGGTAGAAAATGCAACTCCTATATATTTTGCTAGCTTTAAACTGGTGGGCCAGAACTAAAATTACTGGTCTCTCTAGCTCTTCCTGTTTTTCTTTGAAGGAGGAGCTCCCAGAAACCAAATAGAACACCAAGATAGCCTGATGCATAGAGCGGACAAGAAATTGGGCATTTGTTCATCGACCAGTTAGAAGTGTCACCATGCCTGATTAAAATGTTGATTAGAGGCAGAATATAAATGGTATGGGATTAAATAAATTGAGTGCTGAAGACATAACTCCATCTAGCCAACACAAATCATGAAGGTGACAGGGGAACTTGAGAACTTCCATTATTTCATCATCCTCAGAAAGCAGTCTTGAATACTTACCAATCATCTCCAGCCATGCCACCAAAGATTTAAGAATTAACATACCCAACTGTCAAATGCTAAAATATGTCAAATATCAGTCAGTCCAATAACTGACTAGTCCTAACTAGTGCGGAGCTTCAGATTGTCTTTGCTGATGACAGAATTTTGACTTCTGACCTTGTCAGAAGCAGTCTCATCAAAGATTGGCATTTTCCCAATGATTTGTCCTTCTTCAGTGGGGCCTCAACCTTTGTAAAACCATAGTATTAGTTATTGGTTTTTTCCATGATAATCAGAAGGAATTCACAATCCACAGTGCAGGATTCACCCAGGTACAAGATACTAATGAAAGTAGCACCAATAAGGTGAGGAAGGGGAGAATGATGGTGTGGGAGGAAATTATGACTTTTCTTTTTTCCTATACTGTAAAAGAAGCCTAGGAGGTAGGAGCTGATATATACAGTTTACTTTACTAAAGCTCCCATTTCTTGGTTATTTTTGAATCGATTGTTTTAGCAAGTATTCTAAGGAATTAGAGGATTTTCATCTCAAGGTGAGACTGTGATAGGACCTGATATAGAATGAAGCATATTTTTTTTCCTATTAGTGTATTTCCTGCTAGCTTAATCCCTCATTGAGGTTTTACCCCCTTTTGTCTTGGTCTGTGACATACCTCCTGTCAAAGTCATTCACCGCCTGGGGCAGATTGTACTCCAGCTGGCCCTAATTCCATTGCTACTGCTTTCTGACAGATGTGGACATCTCTTATAGCCAGGGTTTTATTGGAGCAGGCTCTCAGAGCAGGATCCTTTTCACCAGACCAGAGAAATGGGCCTATCAACTGCTACAGAAGGTGGGTGAGTGAGCCCATCCCCACATTCCCCACAACTGGGAAATTTAGACAGTGCTGGCTGGCAATCTCCCATTGGAAGAGGGGCTTATTGGCTTGTGAACACACAAAATGTCCTGGAGCAAAATGAGTGCAGCTTTCCTGTAATGAAAGAGAACAGGATAAAGGATACCATGATCTTTCATTAGCAACTTACCAAAGCCCTATAGTTACTGCCAAAGAAATTGAGCTCTATTCTTAACTGGTGAGACATCATCAATGGTATTTACTGAGCACTAATTATGTGCAGAGTACTTTAATGACAAAGACCCAGAGGGTGCACCTGGAAGTGGGGTTGGAGACATAGGAGTAGGGGTAGGTTGAAAATGTTTTCAACATTTGCCCAGTAATATGATTTGGTCTGGCCACAAACCAATCTGAGAAGTGGCTACCAATCAACCTACGCATCAGGCAGAAACTCCTCACCCTCGGCTTCAAGGCTCTCCATCACCTCACCCCCTCCTACCTCACATCCCTTCTCTTCTTCTACAGCCCAGCCCACACCCTCCGCTCCTCTGCTGCTAATCTCCTCATCGTGCCTCGTTCTTGCCTGTCCCGCCGTCGACCCCCGGCCCACGTCATCCCCCTGGCCTGGAATGCCCTCCCTCTGCCCATCTGCCAAGCTAGCTCTCTTCCTCCCTTCAAGGCCCTACTGAGAGCTCACCTCCTCCAGGAGGCCTTCCCAGACTGAGCCCCCTCCTTCCTCTCCCTCTCCTCCCCCCTCCATCCCCCCTGCCTTACTTCCTTCCCTTCCCCACAGCACCTGTATATATGTATATATGTTTGTTTGTATTTATTACTCTATTTATTTAGTTATTTTACTTGTACATATCTATTCTATTTATTTTATTTTGTTAATATGTTTTGTTTGGTTCCCTGTCTCCCCCTTCTAGACTGTGAGCCCACTGTTGGGTAGGGACCGTCTCTGTGTGTTGCCAACTTGTACTTCCCAAGCGTTTAGTACAGTGCTCTGCACACAGTAAGCACTCAATAAATATGATTGATTGATGATTGTCCAGAGTTATACTGGTCAAACTGGGAGTGAGGGGAGCATTTAGCACAGTGCTCTAAATACAAGTGCTCAATAAATACTTTTGACTGATTGACTAGAAGGGATTTGAGACAGACAAGAGCTGTGTTGAGAGTATAACCTTGTTTTCTGATTCAGGCCTCTCCTGGTTCTGCTCTTACCTCTCTGGTCAGTCTTTTTCTGCTAGCTTTTCCTTAGCCACCCACTCCATAACTGGATTCATTCATTTGTATTTTTTGAGCACTTATTGTATCCAAACCACTGTACTAAGCACTTGGTAGAGTACAATATATGTTCCTCATGGGTCTGTTCTGGGTTCCCTTTACTTCTCAATTGACACTCACTCTCTTAGGGAGCTTATCCACTCCCACAGTTACAACTACCACCTCTATGCAGCTGATTCCAAAATCTAGCTCACTAACTTATGTCATCATCCACAATCTTGACTTTCCTCCTGCCTTCAGGAAGTCTCTATGTGATGTTGCATTGGCACCTCAAACTCAACAGAACTATCTCCTCATCTTTCCCAACAAATACTCTCTTCCACCTAACTTTCCTATTACAGTTGACACCACCACCACTTCCATCCTCCACCACAACTCTCAAACTCATTACCTTGTCATATATCCTTGACTTCTCTTTCAACCTCCAAATTCAGTCCAATGAGAAATCTTTTGGTTCTTCCTACAGAACATTTCCGTGATCCACCCCTTCCTCTCCATCCAAATGGCCTCCATTCTGGTTCAGAGCACTTGTAAGGCTTCTGAAACATCATCCTGCAAAGTTCTCTCAATATTCAAATCATTAACCATTCAATCAATCAATCCTATTTATTGAGTGGTTATTGTGTACAGAGCACTGTACTAAGTACTTGGGAAAGTACAATACAATAGAGTTGGTAGACATTTTCTGCCCACTAGGAGCCTACAAGCTAGAGGAGGAGTTTCAAACCAGCCTCTCTGCACTGAGCAGAAACTCCTGATCTTCAGTTTTAAATCACCCTCCAAGTTCTCTCCCTCTTACTTATCCATTCTCCTCTTCCACTGCACCCCAGCTTGCACACTTTGTAACTTTCAAGCTGACATATTCACCGTTTCCTGCTTTTGTACCCCCTAAATGCCAACCTCTTGTTCACTCTCTTTCCTTTCATACCCAACAGGCCATCACTCTGCCCACTGGCAAAACCCTTCTGAAATCATACCTCCTCCTAGCAGCCTTCTATGATTAATCTCCCCAATCTATGTGTCCCCAACTGCCACTTCAGCCCTTCCATGCCCCCTAAGCACCCAAGTTCTCATAACTTCAGGTAGTACTTGAATATATCTTATGTAGCCAATTACTTCTTCCTATTTGTAATTTATTAAAGTGTCTATCTCCCTCACTAGACTGTAAACTTCTTGAGCACATGCAGTAATTTCCATGATACTCTCTCAGTGCTGAGCCCCACATGGGACAGGGACTGTGTTCTAACTGATTTGCTTGTATCCACCCCAGCTATTTAGTACAATGCCTGGCAATAGTAAGCACTTAATACCACAATTATTACTATTATTAGAAGGTGCTTAATAATGGTATTTGTCAAGTGCTTATTACGCATCACACACTATACAAGCACTGGGTTGGATAAAAGATAATCCTTCTGGTCATAGTCCATATCCCACATGGGCTCACAGTCTTAATCTCCATTTTACAGATGAGATAACTGAGGCACAGAAGTTAAAAGACTTCCCCAGAGTCACACAGCAGACAAGTGAAAGCCTATTAGTTGAGGTCCAACATTTGACTGACCATAAAATGCTGAATTATGGAGTTTAGCCTTGTTATTTCCCTGTAAATGTTTCCACACATGTGAGTTTTGAATTCTGATGATGCCGCTGCAATGGGAAACATGTCAGGAATATTGAAAAGAAATAAGAAAGAAGAGGTGCATTCAATAGATGATCTAGCAAATGTGGGAGAAGAGAAGTATTGGACAGGCCAAAAAACCCCATGAAACCGCAGAGACATTCTGACCAACAGGAATGAATAGCTAAGGTCTGCCCTCTCACCTAGTGAATGAATTTCTGGACTGTTAACTTGCTGCTAGAATCATCTTCCATTCTGTTCTTAGTTGAGCTCAGTGCTTGAAACTGCAGCCCAAGGGATTAGAGAAGGAGTGTAGCCTAGTGGATAAAGCACGGGCCTGGGTGTCATAAGGACCTGGATTCTAATCCTGACTATGCCTCTTGTCTGCTATGTGACCTTGGGCAGGCCACTTAACTTCTCCACGCCTCAGTTACCTCATCTGTAAAGTGGGAATTAAGACTGCAAGCTCCATGTGGGACACAGACTATGTCCAATCTGGTTATCTATCCCAGCATTTAGTACATTTCCTGGTAGATAGTAAGTGCTTCACAAATACCATAAAAAGAGTAGAGGGGAACAACTCAGGCTTTTTGGACTGCAGCTCTGAAAAAGCTTCTGTGGTCAAAGTGCCCTTGGTTTTTACCTTTTTTGGTACTGTAATTATCTTTTTGGTGTACGAAAAGGCCTTCAGAAGTCTTCTCAAAGCAAATAATCTTTTTTTTTCTCAGAAAGCACCTGAAGAAACTTTTTTTCTTTTGTTGTTCATCACATCAGTTGCCATACACCAATGGATTTGAGTCAACTTAGCCAGTTGGACAGTCTTCCATTTATCTTCAACCAAAGCAATCAGTGACCACAGGATGTTAGAAGACAAGAGAAGCTGCCTCCTCCAGTTTTTCATTTCCTATTACTACAGCCTCACCTACTGATATGGAATCAGCCATGAGTTTACTTAAAATGTCACAGAATCTATGTATCCCTGCAGGAAATAAAGCAGATTTCTCACACATACTCCAGAGTCCCTTTACCCACTTCCTCCACAGACTGAACCAAGAAGGAGGAAGCCAGGTCCTTCCATTTGTTCTTAGTGGCCTAAGTCACATCAGCTCTCTGAACATCAATTTGCTCTTATGCAAAATGAGGATAAAGAATCTTGCCACCTTCCTGCCTCCCTGGGGTGTGGTGCAGATTAATGAAATCATTTTTCCAAGGTGCTTGAAGTGCTCTGAAGAAAAGAGCTCTATAAATGGTGTGTTACTGTCATCTTTCAACTGAGGATTTTCCTCTGCTTTTATGTATGTTAAGTAATTACTTCACCACACCAGGTCATATTTTTGCCCATATCATTACCCTAATTTCTCACTGGCGCCAGCATATGCATTAATACTTTAATTTTAAATGATTGTTTGGGGATGGGGAGGAAACACAAAGGGAAGGTTTCTTATACATATTTACTTACCACACTAGATTGCTGGGTGGCAGAAAGATGCAGCTTGCCCATTCCTAAATCAAGCTCCTCTAGACTTTAGATGTGTCATTTTGTCACTACTATTTATGTCATCCAAGGAGAAAAATACTGAGTCATAGGAGAGATTTCTTAGTAAACCTGATGTTTGTCATGTTAATAAGAACATAAGAAATTCCATTACTGAGCAATACTAGTGGTTCATTCAGGGCAGTAGTAACAGTTGTCCTTTAGTTCAAAAGAATGTCACTGATGGAGACTCAGAAATCAATATTTAAGAAGGCAAGAAGTAAATTTTACTGCAAACTGGACATTCCCTTGAGTTGCATTTGCAATTGTGATGATAGTTTGCTCTGAGTCATCCATACTCTCTCGCTCAGTGGCAGACATCCTGAACTGGCTGGTAGGGAGAATGTATGCAGCTGGGAGACCAAGGAACCAAAAAAACCACCAAGACCATTTCCAGGAATGCACACCACTTCATCAGCCATCTTTGCCTGTGACACTCAGAGTAGTTTAGAGAGGATTTTCTCATAAAAACAGAAGGAAAGCATGAAAAGCGAAGAGCAAAACAAAAAACACAGTTGTCCTTTGTGTAACTGGACTGAACACTACCAGCAAATGGTAGAATCATGAAGACAGTAAAGTTGTCCTTCAGTTCAAAAGTTACATTGCTGGCTCACACAAGCTTGAGTGGCTCAATGTCCAGAGACATTTGGGGAGAGCCTGACTCCAGGAACTGACTGCGGAACCACCTCACGCAGTCACCATTTGTGTGAAGAAAGGTCTTCCCCTGAAAAAAGTGCTTTCAGCCCCTGTCTCTGTAACATCCTTTTTCCTCCCTACCTCACAACCCCTCATAACCTTGACATTGTCCTTGAATCATCTCTCTCATTCCACCAACATCCTGTCACCAAATCCTGTCAGTTCTGCCTTCACAACATTCCTAAAATCCACCCTTTCCTCTCCAAACAGCTACCAGGTTGATCCAAGCACTTGTCCTATCCTGCCTTGTCTACTGCATCTGCCTCCTCACTGACCTCCTGGCCACCTGTCTCTCCCACTCCAATCTATGCTTCACTCTGCTGCATGAATCACTTATCAACAAAAATGTTCAGTTCACATCCCCCCACTCTTCAAGAACCTCCAATGGCTGTCCATCCACCTCCAGATCCAACAGAATCTCCTTACCATTGGCTTTAAAGCACTCAATCAGCTTGTCCCATCCTACCTCACTTCACTAATCTCCTACTAGAGCCCAGCCACACATTTTGTTCCTCTAGCTCTATCTTATTCACTGTGCTCCATTCTCGTCTATATCGCCACTGATCTCTTCCCCACATCCTCCCCCTAGCCTGGAACTCCCTCTCTCTCTAAATATGCCAGACCACCACTCTCTCCACCTTCAAAGCGTTACTAAGGTTACATCCCCTTCAAGAGGCCTTCCCTAATTAAGCCCTTTTCCCCAACTCACTCTCCCTTCGGCATCGTCTCTGCACTTCAATTTGTGTCCTTTGATATTTGATATTCCCCCCACCCCCAATCCCACAGCAATTGTGCACATATCTTTAAATTATTTGCAATGTATTATTTATTTATTCCTATTAATGTCTGCCTCCCCCTCTAGACAGTAAGCTTGTTATGGTCAGGGAACATGTCTTCTAATTCTGTTGTACTGTACTCTTCCAAGTGCTTAGAACACCACAATAGTACACCACAATAGAGTCAGTAGACATGATACCTGCCTTCAAGGACCTTAAAATCTAGTTAGGGACATCACTGCCAATAGTGTGAAGCGCAAGATCAATTAAAGGCATTACACAAATAATAATTGCAGTAATTGGTACGTTCTCATTCTGCGCCAAGCTCTGAAGTAGATACAAGATAATTCCTGTCCCAGATGGGGCTTCTAGTCAAAGGAGGAAGGAGAAATACCACTGAATCCCCATTTAACAGGTGAGGCACAGATAAGTTAAATGACTTGCCCAAGGCCATGCAGCAGGCCCATGGCAGAGTCAGGATTAGAACTCAAGTCCTCAGACTCCCCATGCTCTTTCCACTAGGCCACACCGCTTCTTAACAGCTTTTCAACTTGGAGAGGAAAACCAACATGCCACTGCCTTAGTCCAGAGCTGAAGAGTGAAATGGAGGAAAGAAGGAGAGAAAGCGGGGGATTACAAAAGTGGAAATAACAGCCACTGAAGAGGTTTCTCCCTAAACTGCCCCTCTGGACTGAACTCCAGGAGGCATGGGTTTTGTACTTTAACATCTCTAGACTGTAAGCTCATTGTGGGTAAGGAATGAGTCTACCAACTCTGCTGTATTGTATTCTCCCAAGTTCATAGTTCAGTGCTCTATACACAATAAGGACTCAAATACCACTTTTGATAATGATGAGGATCATCTCAAGCTCAACTTGGGGCAATTTAAGGAGTGGAGTAGCGGGAAATTCTACATCTTCAACCCTTCCCCTTCCCTCCCAGCACAACCCCCTGGGGAATACATCCCCTAGACTGTGAAATTTCTGATTGCTTGGGGCCACCAAACCCAATGGGGTGAGGAGAAGAGATGAGGATGGAGCTTAGAGAGACTCCTTTCTATTGGCAGCCAGCTTTGCTCTTTCTGAAAGCTGATGCTGACTGAGCAACTCTTGTGTCCAGAGCACTGTAACAGGGGCTTAGGAGATATAGAGAAGTCCCAATCCCTGCTCTCGAAGAACCTCTGTCCAATGGAAGAGAAAGAGCACAGGCTATGGAGTCAGAGGTCGTGGGTTCAAATTCTGACTCCACCAATTGTCAGCTGTGTGACTTTGGGCAAGTCACTTAACTTCTCTGTGCCTCAGTTACCTCATCTGTAAAATGGGGATTAAGACTGTGAGCCCCCCATGGGTCAACCTGATCATCTTGTAACCTCCCCAGTGCTTAGAACAGTGCTTTGCACATAGTAAGTGCTTAATAAATGCCATCATTATTAAATCAGTGAAACAATAGCTTACAGAGTGTAAGAGTAGAAGTATACAGAACAATGCATTAGAGTGCTGAGGTGGTTGAAAGGATAGAATGACCAGAAAGAGTTAGGTGAATGCCAGGGAATCAGCAAATGCCACCTGGAGGAAAACTCACAATGACTATAAATTGTATTGGCAAAGTGGATTCAATTGTCAGTGACTATAGTAACCTCAAGGTGTTCTGTGGTTAAATCCCTATCAGCATCACCAGACCATTCTTCAAGAAAAAATGGAGAGGAATGAGTCTACTAAGTGTTTTTTCATGTTATTTATTAAGCAGTTACTATGGCTCAAACACTGTTCTAAGTGCTGGGTAGGTATAAGTTCATTAGGTTGGACACAGTCCTTGTCTCATGTGGGGCTCACAGTTTAAGTAGGAGGAAGAACAGGTATCCCCATTTTACAGTTAAGGAAACTGAGACACAGAATTTAAGTGACTTGCCACTTGCCTTGGAAGCACTAAGCAGAACTGGAATTAATAATCATGGTATTTAAGTGCTTCAAGCTATCTTCCAGTTTATATAAGCAGTGTGGCCCAGTGGAAAGAAGATGGACATGGGTTCTAGTCCCCACTCCACCACTTATATAATAATAATGACAATAGTATTTGTTAAGCACTTACTATGTGTGAGGCATTGTTCTAAGCACTAGGGTAGATAAAAGGTAATTGGATTGGACACAGTCCCCCTCCAACATAGGGCTCATAGTCTCAATCTCCATTTTAAAAATGAGGCAACTGAGGAAGGGCAGTGAAGTGACTTGAACAAGGTCACGTAACAGACAAGTGGCAGAGTCAAGATTAGAACCCATGACCTCTGACTCCCAGGCCCGTGCTCTATCCACTACACCATACTGCTTCTCTGTTACACTGTGCTCTCCTAAGTACTGAGTATAGTTCTCTGCTCACAGTAAGTGCTCAATAAAATCTCTGAGGTTGAGAGAGTGAGTAAGTAGATGAAGGCATTACTGATTCAAACAATGCTAAATTATTCTAGCACTCCTATGGTACTGTGTAGCACTTTCTGTCCCTCCCTAAAGCACTGTGCAACTTTTAGAAGTCTGAGGTGGTTGAGTTGGAGTTGGTTATCGTTCTTTGGTTTCTTGGAAATTAGCCAAGCTAATCTCTCAACATTGAAGGGTATTATGAAAGTTAAGCTGCATGAAAAAGAATAAGAATTTTGTTCTACCTGTAAGGCTTAGGGTCAGTACTGCTTTTATGAATCGCTGTGTGTTTTTTGGCAGCCTCCAAATAGCTTTTCTAGCCACCATGACTTTACCCCAGAATTACCACATCATTGAGCTATTTACTCAGTTCAGTTAAGTTGGCGAAGGAATTTTGCCAGAAACTTATTATGACGCTAATCTTGTTTATCCCAAAGCAGCTTCAGAAGGTCTCAAACTTGTTGTCCCAGAATTTTATTTCTTAAAAATCTCATGTCTATTTTTCCTTTCAACTTTTAAGCACCATGTTTATTGAATAAATGATGTGGACTACAGGGAGAGACAGAGTTAAGGAATATCTTAGTTTCAAGCTTCGTGAAGGCAGCTAAAACTCTATGTGAGTAGCCAATATTAAGCCCCAGGTCCATTCTTATGCACAGACCAGAAGGGCTTGCCAAAGTCCATTATCTGCTCTCATCGTTTACCCTATTTGAAAAAAGAGAGGTGGGAGAAAGGAAGAAAGGGAGAGAGGGGGGAAGAGAGGCACCAAGAGAACCAATGAAGAGACTCCGAGAAGCTTCAATCTCCAACGTAAAGGTTTCTTACTCCTGTGCCATCATAGAATAGAATGCATTTGAAGAAGATTAGAGCTGAGATTTCAAAGTCAGAATGCAACTTGATGAGGCTCCTCTCTTTTTTTATGGTATTTGTTAAGCATTTACTATGTGCCAGGCACTGTACTAAGCTCTGGGATAGATACAAGCTAATCAGATTGGTCATAATTCCTATCTTACATGGGGCTCACAGCCTTAAACCCATTTTACAGATGAGGTAACTGAGTCCGAGAGACGTGAAGTGACTTGCTCAAGGTCACATCACAGGCAAATGACACAGCCGGGATTAGAACCCAGGTCCCATGCTCTATCCATTAGGCCACACTGCTTCTCATGATCACTCCTCTCCTGTTGTTGAAACTCTCAATCACAATCATTCTATATTCATAGTTCAAGAACTATGTTGGCAGGCCATAGCCCCAAGCTGCCAAAGTCAATAGCCCCAATTGTGTTGGGCCAGGACAGGTTTTCTCAATGGTGAAGAGGCCAGAGGGCTTTTTCCATTTGTCAATGAAGTCCTGTTGTCCTTTTGTCCATCCATGACTCAGTGTGCTTGATCACTATGACGAATCCTGTAGGCAGAATGAATCTACCAACGGTATTGTATTGTAATTTTCCCAAGCGTTTAGCACAGTGCCATGCACACTGCATGTGCTCAGTAAATACCACTGATTGATTAGTCGCAAGGATTCTTTCCTGTGGTTTTCTTCCTTCATTTAACTGGTAGATATATAATTCCAGCCATCTCTGATACATTATTTCAGTATAGAGTGCCCTCAAACTTCACTTTCAGTCCCCACACTGAATCATCTTCTTAAAAGAAAACAACTCAACCAGGCTCTTCTTATGGTACTTAAATTACAGAGTGAAGGGAATAGAACAAAGCACAGCACCTTTGAAAACTCTTCTCTCCTCACCCAATTCCTGAGGGTAATAATAATAGCAATAATTACAGTATTTGTTAAGTGCTTACTATGTGCTAATCACTGTACTATGTCCTGGGGCACATACAAGCAAATTGGGTTGAGGGTACTTCAATCCTGCCCCATTATATTCCCACCCGAGCCCTGTCCTCACCTTGATTTTCACATTACTGTAGACAGAATCACCACCACCTTCCCGCTCTCACAAACCCATAATCTTGGTGTAGTCTTAGACCTCTCTCTCATTCAACCCACATAACCAATCTGTCTCCAAATCCTGTCAGTTCAACCTTCACAACATCACTAAAATCTGCCCTTTCCTCTCTATCCTCACTGCTAATAATAATAATGATGATGGTAATTGTTAAGCACTTACTTTACTAAGCGCTGGGGTGGATATGAGTAAATCAAGTTGGACACAGTCCCTGTTCCATGTGGGGCTCACAGTCTCAATCCCCATTTTATAGATAAGGTAACTCAGGCACAGAGAGTGAAGTAACATGCCCAAGGTCACACAACAGACTGGTGGCAGAGCCAGGATTAGAACCTATGACCTCTGACTCCCAGGCTGTGCTCTATCCACTACACCATGCTGCTACTATGCTAACCCAGTTATCCTATGCTGCCTTGATTCTCGTATCAGTCCTTGCTGACCTCCCTGCCTTTCCCCACTTCACTCAAATCCATAATACTTATTAAGTACTTACTATATGGAGAGCACTGTACTAAGCATTTGGGAGAATACACAGAGTTAGCAGGCATGTTATCTGCCAACAGCAAGCTAACAGTCCGTATTTCATTCTGTTGCTTGGGTCTTTTTTCTATAAAGCCATTCAGCCCATGTTTCCCTGATCCTCAAGAACCTCCAGTGGTTGCCCATCTCTGCCCCTGCTCTCTCCCCATCCCTCCAGGCTTGCATCTCCTCCTGCCTTCAGGACATCTCCATCTGGATGTCTGCCTACCACCTAAAACTCAACATGTCCAAGACTGAACTCCTTGTCTTCCCTCCCAAACCCTGCCCTCTCCCTGACTTTCCCATCACTGTGGACGGCACTACCATCCTTCCCTTCTCACAGGCCCACAACCTTGGTGTCATCCTCGACTCCGCTCTCTCGTTCACCCCTCACATCCAAGCCGTCACCAAAACCTGCCGGTCTCAGCTCCGCAACATTGCCAAGATCTGCCCTTTCCTCTCCATCCAAACTGCTACCCTGCTCGTTCAAGCTCTCATCCTATCCCGTCTGGACTACTGTATCAGCCTCCTCTCTGATCTCCCATCCTCTTGTCTCTCCCCACTTCAATCCATACTTCATGCTGCTGCCTGGATTGTCTTTGTCCAGAAACACTCTGGACATGTTACTCCCCTCCTCAAAAAACTCCAGTGGCTACCAATCAACCTACGCATCAGGCAGAAACTCCTCATCCTCAGCTTCAAGGCTCTCCATCACCTCGCCCCCTCCTACCTCACCTCCTTTCTCTCCCTCTACAGCCCAGCCCGCACCCTCCACTCCTCTGCGGCTAATCTCACGGTGCCCCATTCTCGCCTGTCCTGCCGTCGACCCCCAGCCCACCTCATCCCCCTGGCCTGGAATGCCCTGCCTCCCCACATCCGCCAAGCTAGCTCTCTTCCTCCCTTCAAGGCCCTAATGAGAGCTCACCTCCTCCAGGAGACCTTCCCAGACTGAGCCCCCTCCTTCCTCTCCCCCTCCTCATCCCCCCCGCCTTACCTCCTTCCCTTCCCCACAGCACCTGTATATATGTATATACGTTTGTACATATTTAGAACTCTATTTTACTTGTACATATCTATTCTATTTATTTTATTTTGTTAATATGTTTGGTTTTGTTCTCTGTCTCCCCCTTCTAGACTGTGAGCCCACTGTTGGGTAAGGACCGTCTCTATATGTTGCCAACTTGTACTTCCCAAGCGCTTAGTACAGTGCTCTGCACACAGTAAGTGCTCAGTAAATACGATTGATTGATTGATTGCCCACCTACCCCTGCAAACAGAAACTCCTTACCATTGGCTTTAAAGCACTCAATCACCTTGCCCCCTCCTACCTCACTTTGCTACTCTCCTGCTACAACCCTGCTCATATTCTTCACTCCTCTAATGCAAACCTACTTACTGTACCTCAATCTCATCTACCTCTCCACCAACCCTACACCCAAATCCTGTCTGGTCTGGAATGCCCTCCCTCTTCATATCTGACAGATGACCACTCACTCCACCTTGAAAGCCTTATTAAAGGCAAATCTCCTCCAAGAGGCCTTCTCCAACTAAGTTCTCAATTCCTCTTCTTCTGCTTCCTTCTGCATCACCTTTACCCTTGGATTTTTCACCCCTTAGTCACCCTTCCTCAACCCCACAGCACTTATATAGATATCCATACTTCATTTATATTGTGTCCCACTCTAGACTGTAAACTCAAGAGCAGAACTTCTTCCAACACTTGTTATATTGAACTCTCCCAAGGACTTAGTTCAGTGCTTTGCACACAGTAAGTGCTCAATAAATATGATTGATTTGTTGATTAATTATGTTTTCCAGTGTGCATTATCCTTCCTTTATCCTAAAGCCTTTGATTCATGGGCAACCTCAGTTGAATACAAATCAACTATTTTTTTTAAACTGCACAGTAATGTGCTACATATTGCTTAATGTGACATACAAGCAGTCAGAGCTCAAGCCGAAGGGAAGCAACATGGTCTAGTGGATAGAGCACATATCTGGGAGTCAGAAGAACCTGGGTTCTAATCCAGTAATTTGTCTGCTATGTGACCTTGGACAAGTCAACTTAACTTCTCTGTGCCTCCGTTCCCTTCTCTATAAAATGAGTATTAATCAATCATGTTTATGGAAAGCTTAAGTATGCAGAACACTACACTAAGCACATGGAAGAGTACAATACAACAGAATGAGCAGACATGCTCCCTGCCCACAGTGGTTTTACAGTTTAAAGGAAGAAGATTAAGGGGGACTAAAACTGAGTCCCAGGTGGAACAGGGACTGTGTTCAACTTGATTTGCATGTATCAATTCCAGATCTTTATTCAGTGTCTTGCACATGGGAAGCACTTAATATCATAATTATTATTATTGTAAAGCCTGGGAGCCAGAGGACCACCATTCTAATCCTGGCTCCACCACTATCCTGCTGTGTGACCTTGGGTAAGTCACTTAACTTCTCTGTGCCTCGGTTTCCTCAACTGCAAAATGAGAATTCAATTCCTCTTCTCCCTCATACTTGGACTGTCAGCCCCATGTGGGACAGGGGCTTCAGGCAGTCTGGTTAACTTGTACCTGCTCCAGCTCTTAGAATAGTGCTTGACACATAGTAACCACTTAAATACCATAAAAAAGCAATTACATAGTTTGGATGTGAAGCCAAGTTAGTGTCATTGCTACCAAGGATAATATCACCATTGGACATTCAGTCATGAGCTTATTGGAGAGAACAGCCTAGCAGCATAGCACTATACACGTGTTACATGTTTACAAATCTATATGTAGCAATATCTACAACTGTTGCATGTTTATAAAACTGAAGTGGCAAGCCCAGAGGTGCTGGGGCTATAAACAGAAATTTCCAGAGAAGCCAGGCAAGCCCTGGCAATATCCTCTTTCTCTATCCTGGGACTTCGCAGCCTTGGTTTGTCAAAGATTAAATGTAATCTGATTTAAATGTCTCCTGCTGTGCACTACAGGAAAACAGGTATTCAGTGGTAGCATTATGAAGGGATTATATTGTATCTTGACTCAATAAAAGTGCCATCCCCATCCCCTATTGCTTCCTAGACCCCAAACGTTCCCCTAAAATTGATGAGGTTTGCTAACTGATTACAGTGAATGTTATAGTGACCTTGGCTTCACAGACTCCGTCCTCTCCTGGTTCTCCTCTTATCTCTCCGGTCGTTCTTTCTCAGTCTCTTTTGCAGGCTCCTCCTCCCCCTCCCATCCTCTTACTGTGGGGGTTCCCCAAGGTTCAGTGCTTGGTCCCCTTCTGTTCTCAATATACACTCACTCCCTTGGTGACCTCATTCGCTCCCACGGCTTCAACTATCATCTCTACGCTGATGACACCCAGATCTACATCTCTGCCCCTGCTCTCTCCCCCTCCCTCCAGGCTCGCATCTCCTCCTGCCTTCAGGACATCTCCATCTGGATGTCCGCCCGCCACCTAAAGCTCAACATGTCGAAGACTGAGCTCCTTGTCTTCCCTCCCAAACCTTGTCCTCTCCCTGACTTTCCCATCTCTGTTGACGGCACTACCATCCTTCCCGTCTTACAAGCCCACAACCTTGGTGTCATCCTCGACTCCGCTCTCTCATTCACCCCTCACATCCAAGCCGTCACCAAAACCTGCCGGTCTCAGCTCCGCAACATTGCCAAGATCCGCCCTTTCCTCTCCATCCAAACCGCTACCCTGCTAATTCAAGCTCTCATCCTATCCCGTCTGGACTACTGCACTAGCCTTCTCTCTGATCTCCCATCCTCATGTCTCTCTCCACTTCAATCCATACTTCATGCTGCTGCCCGGATTATCTTTGTCCAGAAACGCTCTGGACATATTACTCCCCTCCTCAAAAACCTCCAATGGCTACCGATCAATCTGCGCATCAAGTAGAAACTCCTCACCCTGGGCTTCAAGGCTGTCCATCACCTCGCCCCCTCCTACCTCACCTCCCTTCTCTCCTTCTACTGCCCAGCCCGCACCCTCCGCTCCTCCACCACTAATCTCCTCACTGTACCTCGCTCTCGCCTGTCCCGCCGTCGACCCCCGGCCCACGTCATCCCCCGGGCCTGGAATGCCCTCCCTCTGCCCATCCGCCAAGCTAGCTCTCTTCCTCCCTTCAAGGCCCTGCTGAGAGCTCACCTCCTCCAGGAGGCCTTCCCAGACTGAGCCCCTTCTTTCCTCTCCCCCTCGTCCCCCTCTCCATCCTCCCGTCTTACCTCCTTCCCTTCCCCACAGCACCTGTATATATGTATATATGGTTGTACATATTTATTACTCTATTTATCTATTTATTTATCTATTTTACTTGTACATTTCTATCCTACTTATTTTATTTTGTTGGTATGTTTGGTTCTGTTCTCTGTCTCCCCCTTTTAGACTGTGAGCCCACTGTTGGGTAGGGACTGTCTCTATGTGATGCCAATTTGTACTTCCCAAGCGCTTAGTACAGTGCTCTGCACATAGTAAGCGCTCAATAAATATGATTGATTGATTGATTGATTGATTGATTATAGTGGAAAATGGGGATTACAACTGTGAGCACTCTGTGGGACATGGACCGTGTCCAACCTGATTAGCTTACTTCTACCCTTGTACTTAGTACAGTGCCTGGCACATAGTAAGTGCTAGGCAAATACCATTTTAAAAAGGTCTTTGGTTTGTTAACAAAAGTGAATATGCCTGGATCTTCACTTTGTGCTGTGGCTGCAAGAGTTACCATTTCACGTATGATCTCAACATCACTCTGTCCTCGAAAATTTTCTTTCCTGGATGGGTGGGGTAAACCTGGGTACAGCAGGCTGTTAGAGAAATGAGAGGAGACAGAGCATAAGTCTCCCCTTTGAGGACCTGAGAATAAAAAATAAATAAATCAGTGGCCATAATGTTTCCAATCAGATTTATTGAGTGCTTACCGTGTTCAGAGCACTATACTAAGCTCTTGGGAGAGTATAACAGATTGGTATACACATTCCCTGCCCACAAGGAACTTACAGTCTGGAAGTGGAGACAAACATTAAAATAAAATCCAGGTACATATACAAGTGCTGTGGGGCGAATATCAAGTGCTGCAGGGATATAGTTTCCACTAAGCAACTTGAAAAAAAGTCATTCTGAGCAACTACTTTCTTCCATTCGAGTTGGTGATGGTTTGAAACTATGTCTTGTGATATTAAAAAAGTGAGTAAGGAGATGCTACTGGGCTTGGGAGACAAACTAAAGGTAAGCAAATGTACCTTTCCTGTATCTTTTTGTTAACTAGATGCAGTTTACAAATCAAGAAACTGAGTAATCAGTCTTTGCACAGAAATCAACCTTTCTTCAGCCAGAATTTACTCTGAATTCCCAAGGATCTATTTTAAGATCTGACAGATTCATCTTCCTACCCAACCCATCTCTCCTCAAGGTGTGTGAGATCAATCATTTCTTCAGAATTAAAATAAAAATGAATTTCTCAAAACCATGAAAAGTCTGTTTAAGCAAATCCTAATGTAATTGAGCATGGGTCAGTAAAGTGGTGATGGTTACCTGTTTTTGAACTATGCAACTGGGGGCTTTAAGAGGTGAAAGTCAGCCCATCCTCCTGAATCTGGAAGGACAGCCCCTAAATCATTCCAGATAACTGGGTCTTGGTGAATTCTTGAAATTTGAAGCATTTCTTTCCCATCCCATCTTTGGGGTGTCTATGGAGCTGGAAATCAGCTAATTAGCAACTTCTTAGCACTAATCTGGTCTATATTTATTGAAGTCAAAAGTATCTCTTAGCTTCGATTTCCCTAAATTAAATAATCCCAGTTCTTTTAGGCTATATTCCTCAAATCTCTACTAATTTTTGTGGCCCTCTTCAGTTTTCCACATTTCCAAAGTTGAGGAGAATCACAATATACAATCCTCTTTTTTCAGTCAGGTTGAAGCCCTCACTTAGTTTGTTCTCAGTAACTGGTTATGAGCTCTATTATGACCTCTATTAACATGATGGTTGAGGGTAGGGAAGTAGAAGAGGAGTGATGGGGAGAAAAGATATGTGAATGGTGCAGTTATCCTATAAATAGAAGTAAAAAAAGCAAGATTTCTTATGTACTATAAAAACTCGAGGGTTTTTTTTCCTTTTTCTGCCACCCCCAAATTTGAACCATTGTTTCAAGCACCTGTAATCCCACTTTAAAAGTCCAGAGCAAACTCCATTTTGAAAAGTAAATATTGAAAATTTAAGTGTTTTCTGTGGTAGAAGTGAGAAGTTCACTCAGCACAGGGACCTCCTAGGCCTAAACTCATAGGCCTATGAGAGTCCTAGGCCTACACTTTATTTATCACTCATATTTATTTAACACTTTGTGTGCAGAGCACCGTACTAAGTGTTTGGGAGAGTATAATAAAAGAGTTGGTAGCTATGTTCTATGCCCAATGAGCTTATAGTCTAGAGGTGGAAATGGACATTAATATAAATTACTTATCCTTGCTACTTTCCCATTAGTATTTCCATCCCATCCATACAACTGCCACATTGGTCTATGTGCTTGACGTATCACCTCCTCTCTAGTCTATCTACCTTGCCCCATATCCTTCCTCCCATTCCTGTCCAAATTCCTTTAATGGATTGCATATACCTTCTACCTCTACTTCTTCAACTCACTTCTTGACCTCTATAATTCAGTTTCTGTCCCCTTCACTACATTGAAACCTGTCTGTCTCCCCACCCCCACCTATTTCCCCAAGGACACCAACGACCTGCTCTTTGACTAATGTAATAGACTTTATAACAATAATAATAATAATGATGGTATTTGTTAAGTGCTTACTATGTATGTGCAAAGCACTGTTCTAAGCTCTGGGGGGGATACATGGTGATCAGGGTGTCCCACGTGGGGCTCACAGTCTTAATCCCCATTTTACAGATGAGGGAACTGAGGCAAAGAAAGGTTAAGTGACTTGCCCAAAATCACACAGCTGATAATTGGCAGAGCCGGGATTTGAACCCCAGACTCCAAATCAATCAATCAATCATATTTATTGAGTGCTTACTGTGTGCAGAGCACTGTACTAAGTGCTTGGGAAGTACAAGTTGGCAAAATATAGAGACAGTCCCTACCCAACAGTGGGCTCACAGTCTAGAAGGGGGAGACAGAGAACAAAACCAAACACATTAACAAAATAAAATAAATAGAATAGATATGTACAAGTAAAATAAATAAATAGAGTAATCAATATGTACAAACATATATACAGGTGCTGTGGGGAAGGGAAGGAGGCAAGATGGGGGATGGAGAGGGAGACAAGGGGTAGAGGAAGAAGGGGGCTTAGTCTGGGAAGGCCTCCTGGAGGAGGTGAGCTCTCAGTAGGGCCCTGAAGGGAGGAAGAGAGCTAGCTTGGCGGTCGACTTTATATACATATATATATATATAAAGCGCTTCACTGTCATCTTCAGCTCACCAACACTGACAAACATTATTAAGTAGTACCAAAATCCAACAGACTGCCATGGGGGATTTTCACATTCTTCTGGTAGATTGGAAAACTGAAGAGCAAAGTTCTACACCTGCTTAGAGAAGAGGTCAAATGACACCTTCTGCCATCTTTCATCTTCCAACAAAAAGAAACACAATGGATGCACCCAAGTTCTAAGCAAAAGCAGCTCATTGATTATGACTCTTAGAAGATGCAATATGAGGTTCTGAGTTTTGGATGGGCCATCACCTGATATTCTCTAAACTTGCACTAGCAATGCAACCAATATACCAAAGGGCAGAAACCAAGCGAACAAGAAGACTTGATGTCAAATTTTGGAAGAGTAAGGACACTTTTTTCTATGGCATTTATTAAGCACTACTATGTGCCAGGTACTGCACTAAGCTCTAAGCACTACAAGCCAATCAGTTGGACACAGACCATGTCCCACAGGGGCTCACAGCATTTACCCCCATGTGGCAAATGAGGTAACAGGCACAGAGAAGTGACTTGCCCAAGGTTACACAGCAGTCATATGGCAGAGGCAGGATTAGATCCCAGATCCTTCTGACTCTCAGGCCTTGCTCCATCCACGAGGCCATGCTGCTTCTCAATGAGCTTTCGGTGAGCTCTGTGGCAACATCCCAGCATTCCAACTGGGGTAAGGATCCTCCTGTCCAAACATCCCTGTGAACCGCCAATAAGCTGTTCTGAGACTTTCTACTGAACAACATGGGGATCGAAGGTATAGCAAGCTGAAACCACCAAGATTGGTTGGCTTTATATAACACAGATCAAAAAAGTACTTGCAGTATTGCCAAAAAATAAATCTTCAACCCTTTGCAGCTCTTTATGAGTGTGTATGGAAGTTTCTCTAGCTTGTAAACACTGGATTATCTGTTATTTCCTCAAAAACAATGACAATATTGGAGTCAACTGCCAGAACAGAGAAATGAGCTTTGCTTCTGAAATGTCAGGATTCAGAATCTGGGCAGAGGAATTAATTGGAATGCTAGTGGTTTGCACAGCGACCCTAAACTACTAGCACTCTCTGGATAACTCATTAGTGCCACTATAAACCCCAGGTGATTTTCTTTATCAATATTTTGAATGGATATCAGTTTGCAGAGCATCCTAAGCATTGGAAGAGAAGGAGTTTACAATCTAATGGGGATGACTGACAGACACAGGCCATTCACAAGTAGTTATAGGAGGAAAAAGCACTGCTGAAACTACATACCTACAGATTAGCACAACTACAGAAAGATAAAAAGATAAGTATGTTAACCGAAACTGTGAGTATGCTAAGTGCTAAGGATAGTGTATAAAGGTAAGCTTTGGGAAGGTGGAACACCAGTTGGGGAATGCCTCCAGGAGGAGGTGAGTTTAAAAAAAAAAATCAGTGGTACTCATGAAGCACTTACTTTGTGCAGAGCACTATATTAAGCACACGGGAGAGGACAATTAAACAGAATTAGCAGAAATGTTCCCTGCCCAATACGAGTTTACAGTCTAGTAGGGGGGAGAGGTAACAATATAAAAAAATAAGTTAATGGCTTTAAAGATGAGGAGAGCTGTGGTCTGGTGTATTGAAGTGGGAAAATGTTCCAAACAGTAGAAAGGCTGTGAGCAAGAGAAGAGTGAAGAATGAAGCACAGTGAGAAAAGGAGCTGATAATAGTGTTTTATTTGCCATCTCAAGTTGTTATTTGTTTTTCCTCAAAGAAAATTAACTTCTCATGTTTGATTCCATTAAAAATATTTATGCCATTCATTAAATTAATGCTCTTTATACAACATTTGAAGCAATTTAGGCTTGGTGAGCTCTGTTCCACCACCTAGATGTTTTCCCATGCTATTTATTATTATTAATAATAGTAGTAGTATTTGTTAAGCACTCACTAAGGGCCAAACAAGCAGTGGAGTGGATAATTAGGGCAGACATGCTTCTTGTCCCCCTTGGGTCTCACAGTCTAACTAGGAGGGTTAAGTTTGAATTCCCATTTTACATATGAGGAAACTGAAGCCCAGTGGGAGAGCCAGGATTAGGACCCTGGTTCTTGGACTTCCATTTCCTGCTTTTTATCCTGCTTCAAGAAGTCTCTTTGAGATAAAGTAATTTTCTTCCTTCATTCAATGCACCTCTCAAAAGAGCTATGAATGTTAGAACTTGTAAACAGTGTACACAATAATATTATGAATGTGTGTGATCTTAGGAATGTTATTTTCTTACAAATCCATAAACATATTTGTATCACTGGTAACAGTTTTAGAATGCTAATTTCTAGGTGATGAGGCCTGTGCCTGATGCACTGGGTAATATAGCATCCCCTTATAGTACCAAACACTCATGACTTCTTAAATGGCATTTGAAGAGGGTGACTAATACTCCCAAGACTCAATGTTTGCATTTTTCACTGATGGCAAGGGAGGCAAGAATAAGATTTCAACTCTTATTGAAAGAGTTGATGACACTGATGACACCCAAATCTACATCTCTGCCACTGCTCTCTCTCTCCCTCCTTTCAGGCTCGTGTGTCCTCCTGCCTTCAGGACATCTCCATCTGGATGTCTGCCCACCATCTAAAACTCAATATGTCCAAGACTGAACTCCTTATCTTCCCTCCCAAACCCTGCCCTCTCCCTGATTTTCCCATCACTGTAGACCACACTACCATCCTTCCCATCTCACAAGCCCACAACCTTGGTGTCATTCTCGACTCTGTTCTCTCGTTCACCCCTCACATCCAATCTGTCACCAAAACCTGCCGCTCTCACCTCCACAACATCACCAAGATCCACCCTTTCCTCTCCATCCAAACCGCTACCTTGCTGGTTCAATCTCTCATTTTATCCCGACTGGATTACTGCATCAGGCTCCTCTCTGATCTCCCATCCTTCTGTTTCTCCCCACTTCAGTCTATACTTAACGCTGCTCACTGGATCATCTTTGTGCAGAAACGTTCTGGGCATGTTACTCCCCTTCTCAAAAATCTGCAGTGGCTGCCTGTCAACCTACTCATCAAGCAAAATCTCCTCACTCTCAGCTTCAAGACTTTCCATCACCTCACCCCCCTTCTCCTATACCCAGCCCACACCCTGCACTCCTCTGCCACTAACTTCCTCACTGTACCTCGTTCTCACCGGTCCCGCCGTCGACCCCCAGCCCACGTCCTCCCCCTGGCCTGGAATGCCCTACCTCTACACATCTGCAAAGCTAGCTCTCTTCCTCCCTTCAAAGCCCTACTGAGAGCTCACTTTCTCCAAGAGGCCTTCCCAGACTGAGCCCCCTTTTTCCTCTCCTCCTCCCCATCTCCGCCACCCTACCTCCTTCTCCTCCCCACAGCACCTGCATATGTTTATACAGATGTATTACTCTATTTTACTTGTACATATTTACTATTCTATTTTGTTAGTGATGTGCATTTAGCTTAAATTCTATTTGTTCTGATGACTTGACACCTGTCCACATGTTTTGTTTTGTTGTCTGTCTCCCCCTTTTAGATTGTGAGCCCACTGTTGGGTAGGGACCGTCACTATACGATGCCAACTTGTACTTCCCAAGTACTCAATAAATATGATTGAATGACACTCATCATGTACAGTGAGAAGCACCATCGCCTAGTGGATAGAGCACGGGCCTGGGGGTCAGAAGGATCTGGGCTCTAATCCCAGCTCTGCCATTTGTCTGCTGTGTGACCTTGGGTGAGTCATTTAGCTTCTCTGTGCCTCAGTGACCTCATCTGTAAAATGAGGATAAAGACTGTGAGTCCCATTGTCGGACTACGTGGACTACATGTAACCTGATTGGCTTGTATCTAATTCCAGTACTTAGTATAGTGCCTGGCACTTAGGAGAGTACACAACAAATATCAAAGAAAAAAAATCCCTGGGGCCAGCTAATTTGAGGAGTAACACAAAGTCCACATCTTTCTTCTTATTTGAAGAATCTGAAAAAAGAAGTCCCCATAAGTCAAAATTTGTGTGCAAAGAATTTCCTGCATTCATTCAATCACATCTATTGAGGGCTTACTGTGTTGTGGAGCATTGTACTAAGTGCTTGGGAGAGCATAACAACAGCAGACACATTCTCTGCCCACAACAAGTGTAGCTGAAGTCAAGGTGAATATATTAACAAGGGCAAACAAAATGTAAAGAGACGTAAAGCTTTCAAAAAGTTTTTTTTTCATTTCCTGAGGGTAAGAACTATATCTCAGCTACACTTGGCCAAGAAGGCTCCATAAGTGCCATGCATCCAGCAGGCATTCAGCCAGTACAGGGTGAAAATGATGAAAATAAATCACAAATGAAAATGTCCAAATATGTTGCCAAAAAAGTAGAAGAGTTAGTACCTGAGAAACTAGAATAACTCCTGCTTTCCTGTGTTTTGTTGAATGCAGTTGACAACTACGCTGAGACGCCCAACTTCCGTGGATCTTTCTCCCTCCCACTCAATCAGCATTACTGTTTTTTCAAACCATTGACCTTGTCAGTTGAGAACAACCAGCACCTTGCAAGACAGCAAGGAGCTGGAATTTGATAACCTTAAAAAAAGCAGCATAAGTGTACTCTTTAGGTTGATATGTCTGATGGTTCCGTGTCAGAGTTACACAGTTCTCTCCAGAGAGAAATGCAGCAGAGTTAAAGGAACCCAAATTCAACTGAACTGCTCACTTTTGACATTTGTGATATTATTCCAGACAAATACACCCACATAGCTAGCCAGCCACTTAGAATAAGCATGCTTAGTGGATAGAGGACAGATATAGGAGTCAGAGAATCTGGGTTTTTAATCCCAGCTCCATCAGTTGCCCCATGTGTGATCTTGGGCAAGACACTTAACTTTTCTTTGCCTCAGTTTCTTCATTTGTAAGCCATCATCAATGGTATTTATTCAATGCTTTCTGTGTGTGGAGCACTGTGCTAAGAGCTTAGGAGAGTACTATGCAAGCAGCGTGGCTTAATGGAAAGAGCATGGATTTGGGAGCCAGAGGTCATGGGTCCTAATCCAGGCTCTGCCACTTATCAGCTGTGTGACTTTGGGCAAGTCACTTAACTTCTCTGTGCCTCAGTTACCTCATCTGTAAAATGGGGATTAAGACTGAGTCCCACGTGGGACAACCTGATTACCTTCTTTCTACCCCAGCACTTAGAACAGTGCTTGGCACATAGTAAGCGCTTAACAAATACAATAATAATAATAATAATAATAATAATAATAATAATAATGATAATAACAGAGTTGGTAGACAAGTTCCCTGCCCACAATGAGTTTATAGTTTTGAGGAAGTGAAATACTTGTTTTCCCTCCCACTTGGATTGTGAGCCCGCTGTGGGACTGGAGCTGCCCTGATTATCTTGTATCTTGAACCCCAGTGTTTGGCACATAATAAACACTTAAAAATATGATTATAACAACTTAGACAATGTGAGAATTTGATTTTAGCACAAAAAAAAACCCACATCAGGAGAGATTTTCCTATGAAATATCCTAATGAAGAACCAACTGCTGATTTATTATTTTTCTAGTTCAAAAGGGATTTCCTGAAGGACATTAGGTCAGAATCATATTTCTATGGCCCAGTTCTCTCGTGCCTTTACACACAGCCCTGGGAATATTGAGGAGTTAACACCCAACTGTCTGAGTTCAAATGCAGTTCAGGAGGGCACAAACATATCTAGATAAGTACTTAAAACTTATCTCAGCCATCTTAGCCTCCTGCAAAATTTGGCTGGAAGTTTCAGGTACGGCAGTCTGTGAGTAGGAGATAAAGGAGTGCTTTCCTGCATATCCCCAAAATTTCAGGAAAAAAAATTGATTGGGAAGAAAGCCCCAGTGGGAGGGAGGGGGAAAAAAAAAGATTCTCCTAGTTTTGAATCAATCTGCCCATCCCTGGTTTTTTGGTGTGTTTTTTTAAACAAAGAAAGTTTCTCCTTTTACCTCTGCCATCAGTTTTCTCTCTTTTTTTCCAAAGTTCAAATTGAAATACCAACCCTAATCCCCTAGTAGCAGCAATGTTTTTACTGCCCCAGCATTGCACAATTTGTGGTATGGACCTGTGCCATGCATTAGCCATGAAGCGAGGTTTGACGTAGCTAAAGAACATCATGTACAATACCACGTTTTATCAAAACCAAATAGCATAACAATGCACCCAAGGCTCCCTTGTACATATCAGGCTCATAAGATTTCATTGTGATAAAAAGCAAGATATAGACAGTCTGGCTTCATTAGAAATAGACAGAAATAGAATAGACCTTTCTAGCTCCCTCTTTGTGCCCTCCCACCCCCTCGTCTCTCTGCTTACCCCTCCCACGCTGGTCATCAATTACTTCCTTTGGCTTCCAACTGTTCAGGTTGCACCAGTCTGGCAACCCAATGGTACTTCCTTGCTCCATAACTGGGTGGGGTTTAGACAGAGGGAATGAACTTGAGGTGAAGCCCCGCTAAGCACAGCCTTACCATCTCTTTCCAGTCTTTATTCCATTCTTCTAGAAGTGGGAATATTACCAGCTGGGCATATCCTCCTCGTCCAATCTGGGGAATGAAATGCTTCTGCCATTTGTCCTGCTGTGTGACCTTGGGCAAGTCATTTAACTTCTCTGTGCCTCAGTTACCTCACCTGTAAAAGGAAGATTAAGACTGTGAGCCCCATTGGGACTGGGACCAATCTGATTAGCTTGTATCTATGTACCCCAGCTTTTTGGACAGTTCTTGACATTTTAAGCTTGGAACAAATTACATCATTATAATTATTAAGAGTAGGATGGGTGGGCAGGGAGGAAGAGAGTGGAAAGAAGAGAGGGAAGGAAGTATCTTAGCCCTTTGGACAGGTTGAAATTGAAAATTCAGAGCTCTTGGTGTGTCTATCCTTGGCCAGAATGTTGCCAGAAAAGAAATTAAAATTCTTACCAAAGGAGTTTAAGCTGCAATTGTTAAACCAAGCTGGTTCCTCACAAAGTAGCCCTTAGTGGGAACCTGCTTTCTGCCTATCACCTCCAACCAGCATCAAAATCTTCAAGGATGAGGTCAAGGGCAGGGAGAGCCTGCTGCTTTCTCGGATTTATTAAATTTCATTCTTAAGGGTTTTCCCTACTGAATCACCGTTCTGTAGGCAAAAATCATTGAGATCGACAAGTCAAATCTCCAAAGCCCAGGCCCAGGTGAGATGTTCCCTGGAGGGGCAATGTGCTCTAGTGGAAAGAGCACCAGCCTGGGAGTCAGGGGACCTGAGTCCTAACCCCAGCCCTGCCACTTGCCTGTGGTGTGGCCATGGGCAATCATTTAACTTCTCCGTGCCTCTGTTTCCTCATCTGTAAAATGGGAATTAAATACCTATCCTCCCTCCTAATTAGGCTGTGAGTCTCATGAGGGATGGGGACTGTGTCAAATCTGATTATTTTGTATCTACTTGAGTGCTAAGTATAGTGCTTGGCACATAGTAAACACTTTACAAACACCACACTTATGATTCTTACCCACTCTTGACACTGGGGGACAAACAATTGCAGCCCTAGCCCAAATTTTTGACAAATCAAGTTCACCCATGCTCAGTAACAACAGAAGGCAGTCTATTGCCCCCTGAGCAAAGTGATTGAGAAAAGGCTCTAACCAGTTACAGTCCACACAAATGTCCTGAAGATATTAGGAGAAGAGGCAAACTCCATAGATTTCTTATCTCACCCATTTCTATTCTAGTTAATAAGGAACAGAGACAAAATGCCACAGTTTTCTCTGAGTCCAGAACTAGTTAGTGTTGAGCTGAAATACAGTCAGTTGGAACCCAGGCTTCATAACTGAACCCTATAAGAGCAGCAAACAATCAGCTCTTTATTGCAGCTAAATTAGAACAGGTTCATCTAAACAAGTAGCCATTCTTTTCTTGGCCTTGCTAAAGATCCACAGGTTGACATTCCAGAACCCACTTAATCTCTCCTGGCCACATTTCTAACTTGCCTACTAAATAGGTACAGCACAGTTTTTCTCCCCTCATAGGTGTGAGAAAGCCTAGTTAATTTACCTCAAGACAACTTTGAATAATGGACATCTCCATGATCATTAACTGATATTCCACAGGTTTTGTTTCTGCAGTAACCTCTCTCTCCTCCATGAGCCATCTAAACTGGGACTTTCATGACAACAGACCCTTAGTATCAATTAAATAAATACCTTTCCTAGAGAATCACCAATATATTATGAAGAAAATCCTTTGGGTGTAAACCTCTGGGTGTGAGAGTTTAACTCCTTAATTCCAAACCATTACAGCACATGTATTGGATGGCTGCAGATTATTTCAAATGTGTTATTTGTACGTTCCAGCCACACCATACACTTTAAAAGCTGCAAGTATTTGTAGCAGGGTAAGTCCTTGAAAAGAATAGCATATATTGAATCTCTTATGTAAGAGAAATCAGTTGACCTCTATGGAGATATCTCTGCTAAGAAAGATTGCTAAATTGACCAAACTGCTATTAATTTCATTGTTCACAGTATTGGGCACTGTGGATATGCAAAAATGTTATGTGCCTTAAAATGACTCTTGAAGGAATTTCTACCTGGACCAGGTGGGAGTCGGTCTACTCCAGGAAAGAAGATTTAATATCCTTCAACAACCCTCTCTAGAGAATAGCTAGTTTTTCTTACATTCCTGCACACTCAGATTCCTACTGGAAATTTAGCTCTTTACTTCGATTTCATTCTTCTAGGGGAAATGAGGGTAGGCTTCACATGAGCCTTAATTTTTGAGATAATTACTATGGGTGACAGTTCAAAAGTAGAGATCAAGAAATTCAGACACTTCTTTTGATTTGGACAGTTAGATAGTTCAGCTCTTTCTCTTGATTTTAGAAGGATTCCTCAACAGGACACAGGGCACCCAGCAACACGGAGTTTAAGTCATGCTTCCAAACCAGGTAACTTCATCCTGTTTCAATTAGGCTAAAGCCAAAAGGTAGTATGTAGACCGGACAAGTGAATAGCAAAACAATACACCTAGGGCTCTTGCATATATCAGTTTAATAAGATTTCGCAGCGTTAAAAGCAATTGAAAAAGCAATGAAGTAGATAATTAGCGCAGACATGCTTCTTGTTCCACTTGGGTCTCACAGTCTCCATAATTGACCTAGGGGACCAGTAAATTCTATAGGATTAAGAGACATTATCACTGCATGGGAAGGACAAGGTGGCAAAACACTGATTGGTTAAACCAAGAATGAGGGTCTTAAAGGGAAATTAAGAAAGCTACCAAGTAGAAGTTAGCCCAGATCAATAGGAAGAAGAAACTGGACACTGCTCTGACCACAGTAGAAACTCAAAATATATTATTGAATGAAACTGCTTGTTTTTTGTAGAGACAAGAAAGCAAAAGCAATACATCTAACCCCAAGTCATACTGGGAAGTAGACAGTCTGATTTGAGACAAGAAAATTATTCCACAAATTCTATCTACTTTTACCATTGTAACAGGCCTTGTAGACAAGGAAGCAGTAGACTGCATTAAAGCTTGATTCCATTCCAAATGATTTTTATTGTTAAAATGGAAAAACTTGTTTTTTATAATAATTTTAGGTGGACTCACAGCTGACCAAAAGAGTACCATTCAATGTCAGACTAGGGATGTGTACTGAAAAATACTCCATATAGATCAGTGGCTGGGACCATTTTTATTGAATAGGATATGGGAACAGAGGACAGTCATCAAAATCTACCAGTGATTAAAAAACCAGAGCAGAGCTGCTAACTTTTTTGGAAGACAAGCATATAACATATAATTATATTACATAAAATATATATTATATATAAATATAATTATAATTCAGGGTGATTTAGAGAAATTTAAAAGTTGAACTTATGGAAACAGTGAAATTCAGTAGGGCCAATGAATTAAAAGCCAACATAGACAAAGCAAAAAAAGTAAGGATGAAAAGATAACCCATGAATGATTTAGAAAGCCTGTATACTTATAAAGACTTGGAGACCTGAGCTGTTCAGTAGTAGAAAAAGGTCAGAAGGAGCAGAGGAGCAGCGTGGCTCAGTGGAAAGAGCCCGGGCTTTGGAGCCAGAGGTCATGGGTTTGAATCCTGGCTCTGCCACATGTCTGCTGTGTGACCTTGGGCAAGTCATTTAACTTCTCGGAGCCTCAGTTACATCATCTGGAAAATGGGGATGATGACTGTGAGCCCCACGCGAGACAACCTGATAACCTTGTATCCCCCCGCCCCCAGTGCTTAGAACAGTGCTTTACACATAGTAAGCACTTAACAAATGCCATCATTATTAGAAACTATTGTTTTAGTTGAAAAAGCCAACTTGGTTCTGGAAAGTATAAACAGGACTAGGACTTACAAGAGCAAGGAAGTAATTAATTCCTCTTAGCCCCTCACTGATCAGACAAAAGAAAGTTGAATCCAGTTTGGATTATTGCACCTGTTAAAAGTTGTGCATAAATGGGAGGGGGTCCAAAGAAAATAGGCAAAAATGACTAGATAATATTAATGGAAAATAATTCCTTTGATGAAAGGTTAATTGAACCTTAGAGAAACAGCATGGATTGCCTAGGGGAAGGAGCATGGGCTTGGGACTCAGAAGACCTGCATTCTAATCCTAGCTCTGCCATTAGTTTGCTGTGTGACTTGGGAAAAATCACTTAATTTCTCAGTCCCTCAGTTCCCTCATCTGCAAAATGAGGATTCAATACCTGTTTTCCCTTCTATTTATATGATGAGATCCATGTGGGACACGATTATCTTGTATCCACCCCAGCGCTTAATATAGTGCTTGACACATAGTAAGCACTTAATGAATGCCACAATTATTACTTAATTAATTTAAGCTACAGGTTCCTCATCTATAAAATGAGGACTCAATACCTGTTCTCCCTTCCCTTTAGACTGCAAGCTTCTTGAGTGACAGTAACTGATTATCTTTAATCTACTCCAGTATTTAGTTCAATGCTTGACACACAATATGTGCTTAACAAATATAATCATCAAGAAATGTCTGCCAACACTGTTGTGTTGTACTCTCCCAAATACTTAGCACAGTGCTCTACACACACAGAGTGCTCAATAAATACAATTGATTGATTAGCTGGGGGTGTTTGGCCTGGATTAGGGCAGACTAAACATCACACTCCTAACTCCCACTCCCAGAATGTGTGGGTTCTGCTTGGACAATTTGCTCCCCTCTCTCAAAATGACAGGTCTGCTTAGGCCACTGTGACCTGGTGGAGGGGTGCCACGAAGAGCCTTTCCCTGCTGCCATGGTAAGGTTATCCAAAAGCAGTGGGTTCAGGCCATCTACCATTTCTGTGCACTCAGTAGACCTAAGAACATGAGCCCCCTCCAGAAACATGCTAGCAACCACACTGGATTCATCATGGTGTTACACGTTGCGAATCATCTGTTTGTCTTCCTATTCTAGATCAAGATTCCGTTCTATGGCTAGTTAAGCAATTCCAAACTCCACTTTGGGCATCCATCTATTGACTACGGAGAAAGTGGTCCCGCTACTCACCATAATGGCTGGAAACAAGGAAAAAGCCTTCCAGATTCCTTAAGCCAAATTAAAGTCAGGGCTTAGAAAATTAAAGACAAACATCACAGAAGTTCTGCTAAATCAAACCCTTATGAAGTCTTTTATGGTAAAAGACATATACCAACATAGGAGACATTAAGAACCACATACCTCCAGCTTTCTATCACCACCTTCTAGCAGACAAAGGAATCTTATAGTGTTCAAATGAGATTAATTGTTGGCTCAAGTTGATTAGGCCTTTACTATCCCCTCCCCAAGGATTTAACTCCTGGGTTGCTGGAAGCAATGACTTTCACCTAACCATCTGAGCCATATGGGCTGAGAAGGATCTTGAGAGATCATTCAGTACAGGGAATTTCTCTGTATGAGTTACCAAGCAATTCCAATGCCCCATTGTCTCTTGGGCTCATATAAACTAAAGCAAATAAGCATACCATCCAATTGATTGGACTTACCTCTACACCTCAAGGATTAGAAGAAAGACCAAAATCTCCCTCCATCCACTCCCCCATTCTACAAAACATCTGTGTCCCAGCCCCAGCAAGCCCCATGCAGAGATCTGATGTGCTAAATGCTCCAATGAGAGCTGGGATTGCTGGCTAGTAATGGTGGGATTGTCTACAGTGGCTTTCAATTAAGAAGGGTGAGAAGCCTCAATTGATCCACAGGTGGTGGTCTACCCACTGGCTAATCAAAACCTGAACTTTGGCAGAGAAATTATATAATCCCTATGTGTTTGATTAATGTACATTGGGCACATTGAGTCTATTATGGTTTGAAAACTAGATGCTCCCAGAGTCAATCCACTAAGGTGATTAATAAATACTGTTTATGGAGCATCCACTGCATGCACCGCACTGTACTACGAGCTTCAGAGATAACAGCAGAAGCAACAGACATAGTTCTTGCCCTCAAGGGATGAACAATTTAATAGGGGAGGCAGGAAAATAGAATTATTTACAAATAGTGAGAGCAGGAGGAAAAACAAGATTATAGCAGGTAGTCAGTCATATCATTCTGCTTATCTCTCCTAGCATCGCAGTATCTTCAGTTGTTTCCCACTGCATTCCTGATCATTGATTTATGACACTCCATCAGCTTTTTCCTTCTTTTCCCCCTGATCCCAGTTCACACTCCTTACTCCTCTCTAGCTAATCTACTCTCTCACCATATTCTTATTGCTCCATCTCCAACCCCTGCCTTAAACTCTTCCTCCTGCATGGAATTCCCTCCCCCTCCAAATTTGCTATACCACAACTCTCCACATTTTCAACTCTCCCTTCAAATCTGCTATTCATTCATTCATTCAATTATATTTATTGAGCACTTACTGTGTGCAGAGCATGAGCATTATACTAAACGCTTTAGAAGTACAAATTGGCAACATAAAGATACGGTCCCTACCCAACAACGGGCTCACAGTCCACAACTCTCCACATCTTCAACTCCCCCTCCAAATCTGCTATACCACAACTCTCCACATCTTCAAAGTCCTTCTGAAATCCCGCCTTCTGTGGGAGACTTTTCCAATTCATTTTTACTTCTCCTCTAGATTATAAGCTCCTTAAGGGTAGGACTCCTGAATCCTCTTTCCTTGGCTGATTAATGGATGTGGGATAAGAGGTAGAGAATGGTGGCATCTTAAACCCATTTAAAGATGAGATAACGGAGGCACAGAGGTGACTTGCTCAAGGTCACACAGCAGGGCAGTAGCAGAGGTGAGATTCGAATCTGGGTCTTCCATCTCCTATGCTACGCTCCTGGAACATTGTCAAATACTAATAGGAGTTTGGCATTTATTTAAACTAGCGGGTGCACCTCCTGCTTATAATCTGTGAGAAAGGCAAGGGATGAGCCCCAAACAATTGGCAGAAAACCCTAGCACAGCTCAGGGCTGCTGTCTGGACAAAGATTTCTCCAGGGTTGAAAATCTCCACATTACTTTAGGGCAACTGGATGAATGCTGGGCCCTATTTAAAATAGCTGAATAACCTCCCAATATCTACTCAAGGGAGAGGGGAAGGTAACATTCGAATGCCGTTCCTTCTGACCTAGCTATGACAGGTTTGAATAGCCCAGGAAGTGGCTTGTGAACCCCTTGAGGGAACACTCCATAAGTTAGAGATCCTCTAGACTAGAGTGTCTCAAAGTTAATTGTCTTTGTGAAGGGTTTTCTTTGTACAGAGGCTGTGTCCACAGGAGTTCAAGCTTTTAAGTTGCTCCTTTAATGGGTCTCTTTGCCCAGATTGTGTAGCCCATAGACCCTAATGGATCCTACAATGAATACAAAGATTTTTGTCCTATGAAGCAAGGGCCAACCCAAGGGATCAGCAATTAGATGCCCTTCATGTGCCACTTCACATTTTTACCCTTAAACAAAAGGCTGCCTTCCACACCTTACTTTCCATATTTAAAATCAAGAAAAAACTCCCAAAGTGCTAAGTTGAATAGACATTGCCCTCTGCAAGTTGAAGAAAAGAGATCAGTTTCAAAGACCCAAACCACAAGAATGTCCTGTCCTACTTAGGTGCATACAATCTCCATGTTTCAGGAACAGGTTTTTCACATCTCCCCAAAGCCGAATTTTCTATAACAGAAAAGACAAGCCACCTGGCAGTATTTTCCACCCTTTTGTCCATGAAAGAATCCATTTAAAATTGTGCCTCTACCATCATCACCATCACCAATTAGTGTTCAAAGAGTATTTATAAGGATCATATCACCTTACTAAGCAGTTTTTTGTTTGGTTTTGGTTTCTAAGGTATTTGTTAAGCAATTACTATGTTCCAGATACTGTAATAAGTGCTGGGGTCAATACAAGATAATCAAGTTGGACACAGTCCATGTCCCTTCTACATGGGCTCACACCTTTAACCCCCATTTTACAGATGAGGAAACTGAGGCACAGAGAAGTTAAGTGACTTGCCCAAGGTCGCACAGCGGTTTAGTGGTAGAACCAGGATTAGAACCCAGGTCTTCCAATCCCCAGGCCCATGTTTTTTCCACTAGGCTATAGCGATTCTTTCTGCAGTTCAGGAAATAATCTATCAGGAAGATAATCCATATTGCATTTGGGAAGTTAATCCAAATTCCATACCCTGGAATTTGAGAAACAGGACGGTAGCCCTCTCACAAATATAATTACTTTATTTTCTGTTTAACATGGTTGAGGATTTTTTTTATAACTTCCATCCCTAAATTTTGTCCTCTGGACCCCAAGATTTCCAATTAAACCATCAAGTAAATAGACCTCTCCAAGCTACACCTGTCGTTAACTGTAGAATGAACATTGGCCCCAGTGATATCACACCTGATGATGTTATTTATTAAATGTTTACTTGTGCCAAGCTCTGGTTTAGTTAATACAACATAATCAGATCCTGTCCTACATGGGGCTCACAGTCTAAGACAGAGGGAGAACAAGTACTTTTTCCCCATTTTAAATGGTAGAGGTAACTGAGGTACAGAGAAGTTAAGTGACTTGCTCAGAGTTGCACAGCAGGGAAATGGAGGAACTGGGAGTAGAACACAAGTCTCCTGACTCCTTTTCCCATTTTTTTTTCCATTAAGCTACACTGTCTCTTTGAAACTCTTTGGTTCAAGCTAGATGTTCATTGACATTAAAGGCACAATGGCCCTATAAATGTCATTTATCCTTGGAAACCAGGATGCTTACTGAGTAGAATTTTTCTCCCCAAGAAAGAATTCACCTCTTTATAATTTTTCCTAGAAAGGTAGTTGAGTAGCGAACTCCACACAGTTTACATGAAGTGAGAGAGCAAGAGATAAAAAGATGCTATCTGGGAGTTGTTCCAACAACGCTCTGCAGGAAACCTCTGCCCTGTCTCCGACGTTTTCGGACTTGAACAGGGACTGCCGGTTATTGTGGGTGGTTTTGCTGTATGGAGGAACATTCTTTGTTTCATCTGGGTAGAACTGAGGTCTTCCCACAGAAGCTCCCCTTACCCTCAGTTTGCATCAGAGCTGCTCTGATTGGGAATGGACAACAGCAGTTGTCAGTCCAAAGTCATGCCAAGGTCTGTAGATGTGAGAGGGCATACAGGCATTGTCTCTCCTTCTAGACTGTAAACTCCTTGGGGGCAGTGAAAATGCCCACCTACTCTATTATACTGTACTCTCCCAAGAGCTTATTACAGTGCTCTGCACAAAGTAAATGCTCAGTCAACACCATCTGGTGATTGATCGATTATTCTCACCCCAACCATCATATAGAGAAGCAGCACGGCTCAGTGGAAAGAGCATGGGCTTTGGAGTCAGAGGTCATGGGTTCGAATCCCGGATCAGCCACATGTCTGCTGCGTGACCTTGGGCAAGTCACTTAACTTCTCTGAGCCTCAGTTACCTCATCTGTAAAATGGGGAGTACAACTGTGAGCCCCACGTGGGACAACCTGATCACCTTGTACCCCCCCAACGCTTAGAACAGTGCTTTGCACACAGTAAGTGCTTAACAAATGCCATTATTATTATTATTATTATTATTATATATTTGGGGAATCTGACATGCTGGATTCTACTTTGGGCTCTGCTATATGCCTACCTTGTAGTTGTGAACAAGGAGCTTCACCTCTCTGTTCCTTGATGTCCTCATCTGTAAATCAATCTCAGGAGGGAGAGTAAGTCATTAAAAAGTGCCCAAGCAATACAAAATTCAGGTTAAGGTGCCACTTTCAAAAATTACAGAAAAAATCCCAAGCCTAAACTTTCAACTTTTATATGTTGCTAACTTGTACTTCCCAAGCGCTTAGTACAGTGTTCTGCACACAATAAGTGCTTAATAAATACGATTGATTGAATGAATGAATGAATAAAATTCTCACCCACTATGTTCCATATAGTTAGACAATGGAGAAAATACATATTTTACTTTTGAATAGGCCAGTTTAATTTTGTTTCAAATTTGTACCAGAGCATTTCCATAGTAATTTAGTTTTATCAAAACATGGAAAAAAGCCTTCCCAACTAAGCCCTCATTTTCCTTACTCCCTCTCCCTTCTGCATCACCTATGCACTTGGATCTGTACCCTTTATTCACCTGACTCTAAGCACTTATGGTCATATCTGTAATTTATTTATTTGTATTAATAATATCTATCTCCCTCTCTAGACTGTAAGCTCCTTATGGGCAGGGAATGTGTGTACCAACTTTGTTGTATTGCACTCTTCCAAGTGCTTAATTCTTGTCATGCTGTCAAGTCATCTCTGACCCATAGCGACGCCATGGTCACATCTCTTCCAGAATGCCCCGCCTCCATCTGCAATCATTCTGGTAGTGTATCCATAGAGTTTTCTTGGTAAAAATATGGAAGTGGTTTACCATTACCTCCTTCGACGCAGTCAACATGAGTCTCCACCCTCGACTCTCTCCCTTGCCACTGCTGCCCAGCACAGGTGAGTTTTGACTTGTAGCAGATTGCCCTCCACTCTCTAGCCACTGCTCAAGCTAGGAATGGAATGGATATGCCTCTGCTTGACTCTCCGTCCCCTAGTCGAGGCTGGTAGAGTCCTGGAAATTCTCCAGGTGCGACCTTGACAGGGGAAGCGTTTAATAGTAATAGTAGTGATGGTATTTGTGACTGGCACTGTTACTATTTACTATGTGCCTGGAACCATTCTAAGCAATGAGGTGGATACAAGCAAATCAGGTTGGACACAGTCCCTGCATGGGGCTCACAGTCTCAGTCCCCACTTTCAGATGAGGTAACCGAGGCACAGAGAAGTGAAGTGACTTGCCCAAGGTCACACCGCAGACAAGTGGTGGAGCTGGGATTAGAACCCATGACCTAGTGACTCCCAGGCCCGTGCTCTATCCACTAAACCATGCTGCTCTGGACACAGTGGGCACTCAATAAATGCCACTGAAGGATTGATTCATAATAATTCCATTCTGTTAATCAGTCTACCCAATTCAAAGACAACACCAAACCAAGGGGTTAGCAAAACCAGCCGCCCATTGCTTTTGGCTATTAGGTAGAATAATGAGTTAATGTTTATAAATAAGCTTTGAACTTTGCAAATGAAAAAGGAGCTATGTCAATACAAAAGGTAATTATCACCACTATGGGCAGGTAACTCTTTGAATTTTCATTAGGAACGAATACACCGGCTTTTATTCATTTGGCATTTTACCCTGCTGACCGTGTGATTTTTAAAGGCTTTGAGGAGAGGTTTCTGTGGGATTTGTCACTTATAAATGTGTTTCCTATTCTGTTCAACAAACATAAGGTTCCCCTTTGAATCACATGTTTGTATATCCAGAAAGTTGGCCTTTAACAAAGAGTCAGACACTAATTACACGGGTGCAAAATGTTTCTTTTACACACACTTTATTTGGGGAAATATTTATTCAGGTATCACTAATTAGTGGTAGAGTCGGGGAGGTTGAAGGGCACTAACTGAAATGTTTGAATGCTGCATTCCCCAGGACCAGTGCAGGAAGAGCAGCAGGGAGTTGGAGGCACAGAGTTGGGAGCTTTCAAAGAAATCAGAGACACAGTGTGACCTAGCAAGGGCCTGGGAATCAGAAGAACCTCAGTTCTAGTTCTGGCTCCACCATTTGTCTGCTGTGTGACCTTGGGCAAGTCACTTCACTACTCTGTGCCTCAGTTACCTCATCTCTAAATTGAGGATTAAGACTGTGAGGCCGCATATGGGAAAGGGACTGTGTCCAACCTGATTACCTTTTATCTAGACCAGCCTTTAGATTAGTGTCTGGAACATAGTAAGTGCTTAACAGATACCATAAAAAAATCAGACTAGGTTCTCTTGGGAGCTGAGCAGGGGAGGGCATATAATAATAATTATTATGGTATTTATTAAGGGCTTACTATATGCTAGCCACTTAACTAGGTGCTAGGATAGATGCAAGATAATCAGGCTCACAGAGCCTGTCCCACATGGGGATCATAGTCCAAATAGGAGGGAGTAGGATTCAATCTCCATTTTACAGTTGAGGGAACTGAGGCACAGAGAAATTTAGTGACTTGGCCAGGTCATACAACAGGCAAGGAGTAGAGGCAGGGTTAGAACCCAGGCCCTCCAACCCCCAGTCCCAAACTCTTTCCATTGGGCCACGCTGCTTCCCTCAGGTATTACTTTAGAGTGGGGGCCTAGAGGATTGAATGGGAAATATGTCCAAAGCTGGGAAGAAGGAGAGAATAAATGGAGAAGCCTTTGACATTCCCATTCCCCGGTGAGAGGAGGTGCTGAGGGGTCTTGCTCCTGATTTCCACATTGGCCCTGTTTCTAGCTCTATGCTGTAGTGGTATCCTTCAGGAAAACACTAACACCAGAATCCCTGCCTTAAGATGCCTGCTTAGAGACTGGCCTCACAGGATTCACCCTTACCTTGTGTTTGATCCCAATCTGAGTCTCTGGCTTTTAACTTTGGGCAGGTCACTGAACCTTTCTGAAGACTTGGTTGATTCAGTGGAGCTAATAATGACAACTTAAAACCAAGGGGGAGTGAGAGGATTAACTAATTGATAACTGAAAAGCAGCTCCATAGTGAGGCTTTATGGCATTGCAGATTATAATTAATCGAAGTGGGATCTCATTACTATTTCCAAGGTAGGAATTTGAATTCTTAAGGGGCTGGTGATATTGATAGTCCAGGGAGTTGCCCTGGAAAGGTTAAAGGGTGCAGGATAGGGACTGGAAGGATGGGCAAACTCAAAGGTATCAAAGGACTGGGATGAGGAGAGACAGAATAGCAAAGTGCTTCTCTGGCTCCTAGATTTGCTTTTACCCTTTTTTGGTCTAACTGGAAATGGGGTGCATCTCTCGTAGTGATAATAATCAACATGACAATTGTGATATTTCTTATGGGCTTACATATAATGTGCCAAGAATGTGCTAAGGGCTGGGGTAGATACAGAATAATCAGATTCGTCACAGTCCCTGTCCCAGGGAGTGGCAGAAAAATCCTGAGAGCAAGAACCAATGGGATTTCAAGGAAGGTCGTGCGTGAATGTTGCTGACAGCTAGGGCCTTAAAGTTCAGGGCAGGGAGCATGTCTACCAACTCTGTTATACTGTACTATACTAAGAGCTTAGTATAGTGCTCTGCACACGGTAAGCCCTCAAAAAATACAATTGATTGATTGGCTTTGGCAATTTTTTCAGATTTCAGGCTGAATCCCTCCCCCTTTTCTTTTAGCATTAACCTACCTGGCAGACTTTGCCTCCCTTCTCCCATCAGAGTCTTCCACTTCTTTGTTTGACTCTTTCTTTCTCTTGCTGGGTAACCAGGTTTTGTTTAATCAGGAGTATATTTTTTTTGGAGCACAGTGCTTTGCCTGCCACGTATATATATGTTCAATCACAGCAGAGAACTCAGACCCGTTCCTTGGCACTTCCTCATACACGGTTGGTGATTTGATGATCCATCAATTAGACAGAGCACAGGACCATGTTACATTTTGTTCAGGAGAACAATGCTTATATCTGGCCAGGAGAAAAATAGCACAGATAGTAGGAGCCTTGCTAAAATTGGTCACCAGCAAGTAGTCAGTGGAATCCATTTTCTTTCCTTAAATTGTTCAGGTACCTGGTCCCTGCCCTCACTTTTCTGCAAATGCATCCCCATTATTATTATTTTTGGTCTGAATATGAAGCCTAATCAAAAATGCAAAGGTCCAAGTAATGGATTTTCTGAAAGGTGAGATCAGTAACTCAGCCTTCCCAGAACCTCCTTGGTTCAGTGTGGCCTAGGGGAAAGATTACAGGTCTGGGAGCCAGAGGATGTGGGTTCTAATCCTAGCTCTGTCAGTTGTCTGCTCTATGACCTTGGACAAATCACTTAACCTTTCTGTGCCTCAGTTAAATGGGGATTAAGTACATGTTTTTCCTCCTGCTTAGATTGTGAGTCCCATGTAGAACTGGGACTGTGCCTAAACCGATTAACTTGTATTTACCCCAGCACTTAGAACAGTGCTTGACCCATAGTAAGCATTTAAGGAATACCATAACTTCTGATCATTATCATTATTCCGAACCCTATCATTAACTCACCTCAGGAATCTTAGGGCAGTCCCTCCTCCCTTCTGGGCTTCTTGTTTCCCTATATTGCAAAATGGGAACCCTGTTTCTAATACACATCTTCAGTGAAATATATGGAGTGAAAATAAGCACTATTATTATGAGTTAAGACATTTCAAACTCAAGAACTCTCAACTTTTTTTCCAGGCTTAATGACACTTTTAACGTATTGAGCTATCATGTCTTCATTTTAAACCCTTGTCTCCTGCCTAGGAAACCTGTCACCACCATCACCATTATCCTCCTCCTCTTCCTCCTCCTCCTCATCATTATGAGAGAAGCAGCATGACCTAGTGGAAAGAATATGGCCCTGTGAGTCAGAAGTACCTAGGTTCTAATCCCTGCTCTGCCACTGCTGTGTGACCTTGTGCAAGTCATTCAACTTCTCTGTGCCTCAGTTCTCTCATCTGGAAAATGGGGATTAAGACTGTGGGCCCTATATGGGGCAAGGACTGTGTCCAACCCGATTATCTTGTACCTATCTTATCATGTGAAGCAGTGTGGCTCAGTGGAAAGAGCATGGGCTTTGGAGTCAGAGGTCATGGGTTCAAATCCCAGCTCTGCCAGTTGTCAGCTGTGTGACTTTGGGCAAGTCACTTAACTTCTCTGTGCCTCAGTTACCTCTTCTGTAAAATGGGGATTAAGACTGTGAGCCCCACGTGGGACAACCTGATCACCTTGTATCCTCCCCAGTGCTTAGAACAGTGCTTTGCATGTAGTAAGCACTTAGTAAATGCCATTATTATTATTATTATTATCTACCCCGTGCTTAAAACAGTGCCTGGAACATAGTAAGCACTTAACAAATACCATTATTATTATTATATAATTACACTGTATCTAGCTCTTGGGAGCAGGTAATAGAAGTGGAAAACAGAATTCCTACCCTCGAGGTATCTACAGTCTAATAGGAAAGACAGGCAGACATAAATGGTATACAAACAATTGCAACGAAAGGAAAAACATCGATGCAACTGCTATCTATGTTATCTATCAGCAAAAAAATGAATACATAAATGGAATAAAGTAACAAATATACAAATAAGTGTTGTTTGGTTCCTAAGAAGTTATGATCAAGAAGGGGTAATTAGACTGGGAATATTTTCCAGGGGTGTAAACTCTTGGGGAATAAGAATAATGTCTCCTTTCTCTAGTGTACTCTCTGTTGTGATTAAGTACAGTGCTCTGCAAGGAGCAAGCACTTAATAAATACCACTGATTGATATTGACTGATTGATTGATTGAGGAAGGTTTTTAGGAGGGTTAGAGTGTGTGCCCTCTGTGGGAGGGAGACTGTGCCTGACTTGATTATCTTGTACCTATCCCAGCACTTAGTACAGTGCATGGCACGGAATGAGCCTTTAACACCATTATTATTTTGAAGGTGGGAAGGAATATAGTTCAGCAGATTCAGACTCTGCCTCCCTTAGGAAGAGGAAAACAAATGTAAAAATGTATATATAACCCCCTGAAAGATAAAGGATGAGACCCACAAGCAACCCAAAAAAAACCAGAGTAACTGCAAACCCTAGTCAGTGCCTTGGATTCAGAGCTACACTTCTCCACTCTGAGCATTTCTTATATCCTTCTCCCTTGAATCCTGGGAAAGGAGGAGAGGAAGAGGAGGGGAAAGGAAACTCACTCACCCACCGACTTGAGTTGCTGTGAAGATTTCCAATCAGCCTTGGAGGCAAGTTTGCAAGTTTTCATTGAGCCCTTATTTATTTATGTTTTCCTATGTTGCCAAAAAACCTGCATTTACTTTGCACCTTGCATTTTAGAGACAACTCACGGACTCCTTTCAGTTCATTTGTAGAAGATTGGCTCCCTCAAGGTGAATCTTCTTCAACCCTTCCCTCACCTTGATGATTTATATTGAGGTTTTACAAGTCTCAACATATATTGGTGGAAACAACTGCTGAGGGTGACTGCAGACTAGACGTTTATTCCGCTTCTGACGAGTTGGGGATCAGGGTTCATTGTCCAAGTTGGAAGCAAGGTTAGAAAAAACAAACTCCTTCTCACCACAAACTCCTCCCTCAGAATTCAACAGAATCGGAACAATACAAACAACCGTTTTTCAAGATAGAGGATTATGGGGGAGGGAAGTGAGGGGGGAGGTCTGGGAATGGGTGAGGTTGCCTTTTGAAATCTGCTCTGTTTATTGCTATTTAACATCTCTGTGGTCATCATGGCCAGGGCAGTGATGTGTATGGCTCCTGGGAGGGGATAATTTCATTCTCCTCCATCATCTTTACACTATCTTGAGCTTTTTGCCCTAGGTTTGGAACTCTGTCATGAACCTCCAACAGAGCTCATGTTGGGAAACCAGAGCATTGATTACCATCCCACTGTTGACACCCTCCATCGGAAAAAGAAGCTCAAGATGGTTGCTTTTGTGCGGAAAATTTTGGTTTCCTCCACGCTCACCAAAATGTGTGCAACTGCTAGGCCTGGAGGTAACCCTCAAGGAGGGTTTTCCCACTCTCCTTCTCTTTCTCTTTTTCTGTCTCCATTGTGATTTCCTTGTTCTTCAAAAGTTCACAGGCCTGGAAGTCAGGGGACCCAAGTTCTAATCCTGGATCTGTGACTGGCCTGCTGCATGATCTTGGACAAGTCCCTTGCTTTCTCTGTACCTCAGTTTCCTCATCTGCCAAAAAATGGGGAGAAGATACATGTTCTCCCTCCCCATTAGACTGGGAGCCCAAGGAAGACAAGAACTGTGCCCAATATGCTGATAATGTACCTATCCTGGAACTCCCTCCCCATCCATGGGTGCCAGACCACCGTTCTCCCAATATTCAAAGCATTAACCGTGCTTTGCATATAGTAAGTGCATAACAAATACCATCATCATTATCATCATCACCATCATCATTACTAAAGTCACATCTCCTCCAAGATGCCTTCCCTGATTAAACCCTTTTTTTCCCTGGCTCATTTTCCCTTTTGCGTTGTCTATGCATTTCAACCTGTGACCTTTGGACATTTAATATTCACCCCACCACCAACCCCACAGCACATATGTGCATATCTTTAAATTGTATATTATAAATTACTTATTTACTCATATTAATGTCTGTCTCCCTCTCTAAACTGTAAGTTCATCATGGGCAGGGAATGTGTCTGCTAATTCTGTTGTATTTTGCTCTCCCAAGCACTTAGTACAGTGCTCTGGACATAGTAAGGGCTCAGTAAATGTGATTGTTCATTGATTACCCAAGGGCTTAGTTCAGTATTAGACACACAGTAAGTGCTTAAAAAACCCTCAACAATTATACTTACTAATAGTCATTATTTATTATTTTTATTATTTATTGACCACCTGCTATGTGCAGAGCACTGTTCTAAGCATTTTGGGGGAATACAAAATAGTTGGGAGAAGTGATCCATACTCTTAAGGAGGTTACAGTCTAGCAGGGCTACAGGGACTGAACTCAACTGTCCTTAATAGTTCATACCCTCACAAGCCCATCTTTTCATTCTCAATGAGTCCTCGGCCCCTTAACCTTTCCTTGAAAGGACTTGGGACTTCCTAGAGTAAACTCCTCTGTAATGTGCTTACCAACTCTGTTATATTGCTCTACTGTATTCTCCCAAGTGCTTTGTACAGTGCTTTGCATACCGTAAGTGCTCAAAAGATGTGATTGATTGAATGACTGATTGAACACCAATGGCCTATAGTTGTTTTCCATCACTCCCAACACCCGCTGTTTATTGTAGTTTTGGAAGATTTCTGTAGAAAGAAATCCCCGTGTCGGTAGGGAAGATGATCCTTACAGTTTTGTAATCAAGAGATTTTCCCATATTAATCAGTCAATTGATTAATGGTAGCTACTGAATGCTTACTATGCACAGAACACTGTATTAAGCGCTTGGGAGAGTACAACATAACAGAGTTGGTAAACATGCTCCCTTCCCACAAGATTCATTCATTCAATCATATTTATTGAGCACTTACTGTGTGCAGAGCACTTTACTAAGCACTTGGGAAGTACAAGTTGGCAACATATAGAGATGGTCCCTACCCAGCAGCAGGCTCACAGCCTAGAAGGGGGGAACGGGTTGTCCCACATGGGGCTCACAATCTTAATCCCCATTTTACAGATGAGGGAACTGAGGCACAGAGAAGTGAAGTGACTTGCCCGAAGTCACATAGCTGACAAGTGGCAGAGCTGGGATTAGAACCCATGACCTCTGACTCCCAAGCCCAGGCTCTTTCCACTGAATCAAGATGCTTACAATCTAGAGGACAGACAGAATAACAAAGGCAGTACAATGCATTGTTCATAGTACTAGGTTCCCGGGGCCTTAGAGGACTCCTTGAATCACTGAAAGTTTGATGTTGTCATGATCAAGGAAGATGCCAACTCTAAAATCTTTTTTTTAATGATGCGCTTTAAGCCCTTCCTATGTGCCAGGCACTCTACTAAGTTCTGGGTTAGATTCAATCTATTATTATTGTATTGAATTCTCCCAAGAGTTTAGTACAGTGCTCTGCACAAAGTAAGTACTCAATAAATATGACTGTATGAATGAATGAATCTGGTTGGACACAATCCGTGTCCCTCGTGGAACTCACAGACTCAATCCTCATTTAACAGATGACTGAACTGAGGCATGGAGAAGATAAGTGACTCGCCCAAAGTAACACAGTAGACAAGTGGCAGAGCAGGGATTAGACCCCAGGTCCTCGGACGCCCCGGCCTCTGCTTTATCCACTAAGCCATTTCTGCATCTCAATCTTCTTCACACAAAGTAGCTGAGCCTTGCCCAAGAGTTTCCCATCTGCTTCTGGGGATGCTTTTCAAGTCTGGAAGAGGCTACTGAAAGAGGGAGGTTGGGAAAGCCTTTCTAAAACCATTCTAGCTCCATGTTTCCAGAAACTTGGAAATAAATCCTGTGCAGTGATGCGAATAAACGCTGTACCAAATACTGTTTCTAACCCCTGAGACCCACTGGAGGGAAATGAGAGTGTGAGCATTGTTTTCCATTTTAATCAGAGGTGCCACTGTTGCAACTATTCTTTTTTACATGTACTAGAAAGGAAGATGGGAAGTTAAAGACATCCTCATAATCCAAAATCTCATCCACACCAAGTGGATTTGTTTCCATAATACTTTATTTTTTGTATAGCACTTTTTTTCTAAGTGCTTTCATGTCGTGTTTTATACACACAGCATCCCTGAAAGGTTGGGAGAGGCAGGAATTATTATTTCCATTTTACAAATGAGGAAACAAAGGCTCAGAAAGGTAAGGTAACTTGCAGTGTTCAAGCACTACCTCATCTAGAGCCATCTCGAAGTACTCAGGAATTGCTTCAGGGAACTAGACTATTGATTTACCTTCTCTGCCTTTGGCCAGTCTCTTCACATTTAGTAGAAAAGATCAGCCCTGTAACGAAGCAAAGAAATGATGCATTTCATCAGAACTTGCTTCCTAGCCTTAGATGACAAAAACTTTCACCTGGAATTCATGATATTAGCAGCCTGTCCTAGTGGAAAGAGCACGGAATTGGGAGATGGAACAACCAAGTTGTAATCTCAGTTCTGCAATGGGCCTGCAGTGTAACCTGGGGCAAGATTCTCCACCGCTTTGTGCCTCAGTTTCTTCATTTTGAAAATTGTCATGAGGGATCTGCATCTCCTGATTATCCAAACTTTAAGCCCCCCAGAGAACAGGGAATCTATTCAATTTGATCACCTTGAATCTACCCCAGCCCTTATCCAAGAGGTTGATGAAGAATAAGCACTTAATATATATAATATTTATGCGATGTCATTGATATATTCAGTATCGATTGATATGGAGTCAATATATGGATATATTTATGATATCATCAGTATACTTAGTACTGATTGACTGCCTAGCTTGTGAAGACCACTGTAGTCAGCACTTGAGAACACAAAATAAAAAAGGAAGTTTCAGTTCCTGACCTGTGAGTGCTTATAATTGCATGATCTACCTACAGGATGACAATGCCAAGACACTGCCGCGTGTGTGTGTGTGTGTGTGTGTGTGTGTGTGTGTGTGTGTGTGTTTGTATGTATGTATGTGTGGGGGGTAGATACAGGTAATCAGGTTGGACACAGTCCATGTACCATTTGGGGTTACAGTCTTAATCCCCATTTCTCAGATGAGGTAACTGAGGCACAGAGAAGATGGGTGACTTGCTGAAGGACACACAGGAGACAAGAGGGAGAGCTGGGATTAGAATCCAGGTCCTTCTGACTCCCAGGTTCTTGCTCTATCCATTAGGCCATGCTGCCTCCCTGTGTTGGTCTATTTTCCCTTAGTGTCATCACCCAGTAAAATCAATCCATCAATTAACAAAATTTATTGAGCACTTTTATTGTCCAGAGCACTGTAAGAAGTGTCTGGGAAAGAACAATAGAGTTGGTAGAGAGGATTCTTGCCCTCACATAGCTTACAATCTAGCAGGGGATGCTCTGTCCACAGTAGGAACACAAAAACTATGCTTGCACAACAGAAGGATGATGGTCCCCTGGGTCGCAGCAAGTGGAGTTGGCTGGACGGTCTCTCATAGTGGGCAAGGGAAGGGATTATTGTTCCAGCGACGGGACCAAATTGTACCAACTGTTATTGATACAATGGGGATTCTGGTCTCAGTGCTGAGGGCCAAGAAGGAGTGGCACAAGACAAGTGAAGGAACAAGGGATCTTTAGAGTGTTTCAGGGAAGCAACACTTGCCGGGCCATCACGATTTATGGGTTTTGAAAGTACTGGGGTAATGCATCTACGTTCCCCAAAAAAACTGTCTGCATAAGCCCCATTTTCTTATCTAAGGACTGATCCAATTCACGGCCATGATTTATATCCAGTTTCTCACAGGCAAACAGGAAATTCACATTTGCGAAATCAAGTCAAGAAGCAGAACTGGGGCTTAGCCTACCCTGCTCCTCCCAGGATGTGTGGCAGCATGCTGGGGATAGGGCACCATGTCCGTGGGGCCAGCACTGGTGGGGACTGGACATTGCCCGCCAGTGACCCAACTTGTACCTCCCAGCGCTTAGTACAGTGCTCTGCACACAGTAAGTGCTCAATAAATACGACTGAATGAATGAATAAATGAATGACCCAGACCCCAACAAGTTCACTGGGCCAAATCTGGCTCCCCATTCTCCAAGTGTTGGTAGCAAAACTCTGTGCCAAGGGCTCAGTTATTGAAAGTTCTTTGCCTAACATAGAACCCACAATGTACCTAGGTAATGGGAACTGCAATCCCACAAAGATAACCATCTGGGTTTGAGAAGCTGACGGCTATTTTCTAGACGTCAATAGAAAAACCTTTTCTGATGACCCCCAGCCCTTCTGTCTCAGGATCCTGTCCTTATCAAGTCACAGCAGCCCATATTTGCAGGGGTGTGTTGTGGGCCTGGGGAGGGAGGGCCGGGAAGTGTGTGTGTACTGGGGGTGGCACAGCCCAGGGCAGACAAGCCTACTGACATGCCTACCAATGCTCTGCTGTACCCTAGCCTGGGGCAGAGATGAGAACCCTATGGGGTGCGGTGAAGGTCTCGGGAAGCTATCCGGAGCTGTAGGAGAAGTAGCATATGGCATAAAATCTGTAGATTTGGAGAAATATGGGAAGCCCCAGATCCTGAACCAAGTGTGTGCATAATCCAGTCCCACTGCCTGGGCTTGCATGGATCTTTTATTATCACTGGGATCTCTGCCTAACATGGGACTGTGAGCATCCCATCCAGAGCAACAGTTACTTGGGTTTATGAGTGCCGGTGAAACCCCGCCTACCCACGACCAGTTAGGTTATCTCCCCTTTTCAATCAGTCTATCAATCAGTGATCATGGTATCTACTGTGTGCAGTGCTCTATACTAAGCATCTGGGAGTATTCTCTCAGAGTTGGTAGATGCAATACTTGCCCCAAATGAGTTTACAATCTAGAGGGGCAGACAGGCATTAAGAAATTACAGTGGGGAGAAATGGAAGAGTACAAGGACATGCATAAAAGTGTTGTGAGGCTGGGATGGTCTACTAAGCACTGGGGTAGATAAAAGATAATTAGGTCCCACATGGTTCTCCAGTCCAAGTAGCAGGGAGAACAGGTATTGAATCCCCATTTTGCAAATGAAAGAACTGTAGCACAGAGAAATTAAGTAACTGCCCAAGGTCACACAGCAGGCAATGGGCAGAGCCAAGGTTAGAACCAAGGTCCTCTGAGTCCCAGCCCCAGGTTCTTTCCACTAGATCATGCTACTTCCATTAGTCCTGCAATTTGGGGGAGGAGCACAAAATTCAATCTTTTCACCTATAATGGAGGTACTAGAACTTTAGAGATAGTGGGGCAGAGACTGGGGGAAAAAATATTAAATCTCCAAGAGCTCAGTGAGAGCAGTGTGCTTCCTCCTGAGGTGAAAAGCTCCCCCTGTTTATACTCCTTTGTCCTTAACCAAGTAGGATTTAGGTAGATTCCCTTGAAATTAGGTCATTAGAGGGAACGTTAGAGATGTTACCTTTAACTAAAGCCCATTGTGAGCAGGGATTGTCTTTATTGCTGTATTGTACTTTCCAAGAGCTTAGCACAGTGCTCTGCACACAGTAAGTGCTCAATAAGTATGATTGAATGAATGAATAAAGAAAAAGATCAATGAAGGCTATCAACGATTGTTCTTCCTGGGCAATTAATCTGTCCCCAAATGGTACTTGCTGCTTTTCTTCTTAGGTAAGGGATGTCTTAGTGAACTATGCTAATTTCCAATTCATAATCCTTTAAAATGCAGCAGGGGGATACACTTGAACCAGGCTAAATCTCCCTTGTCTCGCAGAGGAAATGAGTGGATTGCGTCTCTGGTGAAATTGCTGGAAAAGAAGTGAACTCTAGAGATAGAAAAATAATGGACTCAAGACAAAGCAAAAAATATAAATATTGCATGTGATGACAGCGTGGCTCAGTGGAAAGAGCACAGGCTTGGGAGTCAGAAGTCATGGGTTCTAATCCCAGCTCCGCCACTTGTCAGCTGTGTGACTTTGGACAAGTCACTTAACTTCTCTGTGTCTCAGTTACCTCATCTGTAAAATGGGGATTAATACTGTGAGCCCTACATAGGACAACTTGATCACTTTGTATCCCCCCAGCGCTTAGAACAGTGCTTCGTACCTAGTAAGCGCTTAAGAGATACCATCATCATCATCATGGCCTCTTGAGTCTTGGTGGCTTGTGAGCACCATTTTAAGCAGACCCCTATTGGTCACTATAATTGCACAATCACATTTTTCCTTTGGATTTCTCTCTTCCCCAAATGGCTGTAGCCAAAATGCCTTTTATTACTTGAAAAAGTACTCTAGTCATTACCCCAGAAAATGATTCCTCATTAAGGTAACAAGGAAATCCTACTTTTGTTTTCCGGTTGGGAAAACCAAAAGGTCACCAGGAAGGGAGATGAAATCATGATTTATATACAGAATCCCACCTAGGCAGCCCAATAGCTAGCTCAGGAAACTTCCAGAAAAACCATTGGCATTAAAAATAAAAGGGCAAACATTAAACCAGACACTGTCAGCAGAAAAGAGACTTTTAACTTGCGATTTGAATTGGACAGCCCAGAGAACACTGATGGTTATGAAGGTAAATATTGAGAAAGGGCTCAGCTCCAGCTCTTAAAACGTGTGTAAAAATGCTATCTCCTATGTGGATCTTAGCTGTAGCAGACTGGAGACGGAAGGGCACCACATAGAAAAAGTGGGCATCAGGCCAAGACTCACCTCAGAAAATGCATTATGGGAGAAACCATTTTACGTGTGGGACATAAGGCTTCTTTACTGTTTCTTAGCTCTGTGAGGGTTTAGGAGGAGGGATTCTATTTCTAAAGTTCACACCCACATTTTTACTTGCATGTTTGTAGGTGCCTGCATCTGACTGATTTAGGAGCAAATCTGAAATTTCCAGGGCTTAAACCTACCAAATGGGTAGGTCAGGTAAAGGGGTTCCGGGAATAGATAGCTGGAAATGTACATTCTTGAGTTGGAACTCTGCAATAAACAAATGACTCTGAACTGCCCCAGTAAGATCCATTACCTACTTTGATTAATTTGCTTGCTGATATAGTTATGAGGCAAAAATTTCAATAAATGAAGGGTATTGAAAAGTATTAAAGAAGTACAAATTAAGAAGTGGTGCAGGGGAGATGGGAGAGGAGGGAAACTGGGACACGAGCCTCAAGAAATGGAATTACTTTTGAGCGAACGGAAGCAAGTCTCATGATGCTCAGTGATATTTTATGTTCTCTTTAAGTTACAGTACATGTTTATTATCAATAATTGTATTTGTGGTGTTTGTTAAGTGGCTATTATGTGGCAAGCACTGTGCTAAGCATTGGAGGAGCCACAAGATAATCAGATCAAATACAGTCCCTGCCCCTCTTGGGCATGAGGGAGAGCAGGTATTTAATCCCCGTTTTACAGATGATGAAGCTCAGGTGTGGAGAGGTTAAGTGACTTCCCCAAGTTCAGACAGCAGGCAAACGTCAGAGGCAAGATTAGAACCCAGGTTTCCTGACTCCCTGTCCTGTGCTCTTTCCACAGTGTTTTTATATGTACACATTCCCCTCAAAGGCTCATTGGTTAGTTCTTTAAGTCAGAGATCCTGGGTATATTCAAGGACCCACCTTGTCTGACTATAAAAACATGGGCTATGAGAGCAGGTGTCCAGCAGAAAAATGAACATTACTAGACAGACCTCGGCCCAGAAGCCATTGTCTGATGGGGAAAGTTTACATATCTACTAAATGGAGGAGGCCTTCCAAAAGAGGAAGCGCTGCACACAGGCCTCTTGGCCAAAGCACCTGACACCAACGCAATTCCCAATGCCATGGTTTCCTGCACAGCAATGTGGATCCAGTCTCCACCAGCACAGCCTAGGGGAAAGAACCAAGAAGAACCTGGGTTCTAATCCCAGCATTGCCATTTGCCTGCTGTGTCATCTTGGGCAAGTCACTTCAGTTCTCTGCTTCAGTTCCCTCACTTGCAAAATATATATTCAATATCTGTTCTCCTCATACTTGGACTGTGAATCTTAGATGGGTCCTGATTTTTGTTTGGCCAAGCAGCATGGCCTAGTGGATAGAGTATGATGGGCCTGGGAGTGAGAAAGACCTGGGTTCTAATCCTGCTTCTGCCCCTTGCCTGCTGGGTGACCTAGGGCAAGTCACTTCACTTCTCTGTGCCTCAGTTTCCTCCTGGTTTTTGTTTTTTTGGGGTTTTTTTGCTAAGCAGCATGGCCTTGTGCATGGCCCTGGGAAAACAGTTGGACCTTGGCTCTAATCCCAGCTCTGCCACTTATCTGCTGCAAGACCTTGGGCAAGTTACTTCACCTCTCTGTGCCTCAGTTCGTGTAGTATGAAAGGAGAGAAGGTTAGCACTCCCCTTGAGAAGGATGGAAGAGGTCCTAGTGGCCTTTACAACACATATATGGTTAAGGCATTGCCACCTACTTCGTGTCATGTAACCAAGTTTGAGAAGCAGCATGGCTCAGTGGAAAGAGCATGGGCTTGGACATCAGAGTTCATGGGTTCTAATACTGGCTCCACCACTTGTCAGCTGTGTGACTTGTGACAAGTCACTTAACTTCTCTGTGCCTCAGTTACCTCGTCTGGAAAATGGGGATTAAGACTGTGAGCCCCACATGGGACAACCTGATTACCTGGTAGCTCCCCCCAGCACTTAGAACAGTGCTTGGGACATAGTAAGTGCTTAATACCATAATCATCAATCATCATCATCTGCAAAATAGGGATTAAGACTGCAAGCCCAATGTAGGACATGGACTGTGTCCAACTTGATTACTTTGTATCCACCCCAGCATTTAGAACAGTGCCTGGCATATAGTAAGGACTTAACAAATACCATTAAAAAAAAAAAAAGATGTTGTCCCCGCTGACTGGTTTCCCTCGTGCACACTGGCATCTACAGTAGAGCCTCTCCCATTCATACAGTTTCTGACACACAAGACTGGCAACTTTGTGTGAAACCAATGAATCATCACTATCAGTGTGTATTCTCAAGGGCCCAGGGAGCTCCTAGCAGTCAGTCCCCAATCGCCAATACTCTGAGCTTCATGAGTCAATTGGCCCATGGCCTTAGGTCACAGGATTATTGAGAGTCAAAGAAATTACCCTTGAATGTCATAATGAAGGTTTTGCAAGTATTTTCTCCATCCATCGCTTCCTCTGGTATGTCTGGTTTTTCTGCCACACCCTTCGCCAGAACAAACAGGAAATGTTGTGGGATCAGTTTATTGGTAAATATGGGCCCCCAGCATTCCTGACAACCCAAGGTGTATTTGTCCATTTTATACATGAACGTTTCCTGGCACAGTACTGGCACTAGGGAGGCAGTGTGGCCCACTGGACAGAGAACAGAATTGGGAGTCAGAGCTGCTGGATGACCTTGGGCAAATGACTTCACTTTTCTGTGGATCAATTTCCTCATCTGCAAAATGAAGATAAAATACCTATTTTCCTGTCTTCCCCCTCCTGCCCCCGCTACCACCTAGGACTCTGAGCCACAACCGGGACAAGGACAGGGTCCAATCTGATTACTTGAATCTTACACCCACACTTAGCACAGTACTTGGCATATTGCAGCCCTTAAAAAATGCACCTGTCTACATGTTTTGTTTTGTTGTCTGTCTCCCCCTTCTAGATTGTGAACCCATTGTTGGGTAGGGACCATCTTTATATGTTGCCGACTTGTACCTCCCAAGTGCTTAATACAGTGTTCTACACACAGTAAGTGCTCAATAAATATGATTGAATGAATGAATTGTTTTATTATTAACATTATTACTGTATGGTCAGGTCAGATAATTAGGTCAGGGCATAGAATATTGAGTAGACAGGTTGTTACTTCTGTGGAGCCTACAGTTTAGATCAATAGTTCCCAAGACATTTGCCTGGGAATGTTTCTTCCCTCAGTTCCTGAAACATCCCTGCTCAGTTCTCATGTTCTTGCCGCCACATCTCCCTTACCTCATATATATAGGTCCACTCAGTTTTTGTTTTGACCATGTTATAAATATTTTTATGGGGTTTCCCCCATTATAGTCTAAGTTCCTTGTGGGTTGGGAACACGTATCACTGCTATACTGAATTTCCTGAAAAACCTAGTTCAGTGAATGCTATTACTACTATTGCTTCTACTACCTCTGTCTTCCTAACTGGTTTTGCTTCTTTCTGCTAGCTTTTTCTTAGCCTGTCTACTTTCCTTTGCTGCCCTGCCTGTTCGGTTCTCTTCTTCTCTCCTCCTGGGGACCTACTGGCCTCTCTGTTTAATTTTAATCCCTGGTCCCCACCAGCTCCTTTGCCAGTCTCCCCACCTGATGCAGGTGTGGCTTTAGCTAATTGGCGGCTATGGAAATGGGCACTTAATCTCTTGGTGGCCTCAAGGCCAGGAAGGGTGACAAGACCCTACTAGACTGTAAGTTCCTTAGGACTGGGACCAGGTCCAACAACTGTATCATCCTCTGCCAAGTGCTTAGTATGATGCTTCGCTCCAAGTAAGCACTCAATGCATATCACTGACACAGGACTTCACCCTCATTACCCCACCATCTACCATCTAAAGTAGCTGTCCCTGTAGCAGTGGCAGTCACCAAAGTGAAAGTTGGACTCTGAACTATAAGTAACCTAAAGTTCTGCTACTGTAGCCACAACCCCTCCTATTGATCTTATATTTATCATTGTTCCTGTCTTTCAGGACACATTTTTGCTTTTATTGTTCCATTCTTACTTATGTACCTGTTGGCAAGCTCCTCCATTCCCTTGTTCTTGCATTGTGATACCCTTGAGGGCCAAGCCCAAATGTCATTATCACCCGTATATATTTTTCCCAGAGCGAAGTACAGTACTTTGCCCACTCTAGGTACTTAGTAAACACTATTGCTACTTCTTCTTGTGTCCTTAATTGGGTCTCAAAATGTTTTCTTTTTCAGATAATTTGGTGGATTCCATCAGTACTCTCCAACTGTCCATGAACTCTACTGTATTGTACTTTCCCAAGTGCTTAGTACAGTGCTCTGCACAAGTGAACACTCAAGAAATACCATTGATTGACTTCAGTTTGTCTATCTGGTATGGCTCCTGAGTTTGATTCTGAGTGGAATCCTGAAGGGAAAGTCTTGCTTGATTTAATCAATCAATCAGTCAAACGTATTCATTGAGTGCTTGCTGTGTGCAGGGCACTGTACTAAGCTTTTAGGAGAGTCCAACACAACAATATAACAGGCACATTCCCTGCCCACAGTGAACTTACAGCCTAGAGGGAATTCTGGGAACTCTCACTCTTTCACCGGCTCAGGGCCACATACATCAGTCAATCAATCAATGGTATTTATTGAGTAGTTACTGGGCGCAAAGCAAAGCACTGTACTAAGTGCTTGGGAGAATACAACAGTAAAACAGACACAATCTCCGCCCACAAGGAGCTTACAGTCTAGTTAACTGTTCAATTTATATCTGCTGATACTTCTGGGGTAGTGACTCTGGCCCAATCCAATCCATTGCATTTATTGAGTGCTTACTGTCTGCAGAGCATTGTACTAAGCACTTAGGAGAGTACAATATAAGATTATAACAAAGACATTCATAAGGAGCAGGGAAACAGGGATGGAATAGAGATAATTATGTTTAGTTATAATATTTTCACTTAAATTGCAGTAACCCTTCTAGACTGTAAGCTCCTTGTGGACAGGGAATATGTCTACCAACTCTGTTGTATTCTACTTCCCAACACTTAGTACAATGCTCTGCATACAGTGAGTGCTCAATAAATACCATGGATTGATTGACTGAAAATATTACATTATAGCGTGATCTGAAAATGACATGCAAGCCAGTAACAGTACCAGTATTTGCTGAACTCTTATTATGTGCAGAGAATTGCATTAGGCTTTTGGTAGCATAAAGAAAGAATCAAACGATACCAGAACCTTCTCAATGATCTTTCAATTCTGGAGAAGACATCTGCTCCCTGCCCTTCTCCCCTCCCCTCCGCCTGCACTTAACTACATTAATAAATCAATCAATCATATTTATTGAGCGTTTCCTGGTTGCGGACTTCTCACACTAGACCAGATAATGCCCTTGGGGAAAAATCACAATGATGATGATCTAGGTAGTGTACATGTTTGGTGCCACCTGACTGGCAACATTACCTGAGCGGAGACCTCCAGGAGCAAATTGTCATGCAAGTGTACTTGCCCTGACTTTGCAGGAAAGAGCTGAAACTCAATGAGGAGCAGCTGAGTACAGTGATCCATGCTTAAATAGAGAGTGTAATAATGTCATCTATGTGAAGGGCACTTTACATTGTAGGTTTCCAGAGTGCTTGATTTACGCTGCCTCATTAACTTTGAGGGAAATGAAAGGCCAGCATCATCATCCCCATTTTATAGATGCAAACATGGTGATGTATGAAGGGTAACCCAAAAGTCACTAGCTGATGCAAAGATCAGAAACCCAGAAAACAAATTAAATTCAATCTATATGTAGCTGAGAGGCCAAGGTCAATTTGATTCCATAACCTATAAGATTATCTGTTTAGAGCTGTGAAACTGCAAGGGCCCTATCAGTTGTGGGGTGACGGGATTTAAGGAGAAGTCCTGCTCTTAAACCTCTTTCTCTCCCCAACCCTGACAATCCGCAGACATGGTGCAATGGTGGGACTCGCAAGAGATGTACCTGTGCTGGCATCCCCCGCCAGGGACTCTCTATTTAGCCCACGGTTAGCCCAAGAATCCCCACCCTCCTAGGGTGCAAGACCCCAGAGAGATACTTCCAAGTAGGCAACCACTTGTCTGCTGTGTGAGCTTAGGCAAGTCACTTCACTTCTCTGTACCTCAGTTACCTCATCTGTAAAATGGGGATTGAGACTGTGAGCCCCATATGGGACAGAGACTGTGTCCAACCCAATTTGCTTCTATCCACCCCAGCACTTAGAACAGTGCCAGGCACATCTTAAGTGCTTAACAAATACTATTATTATTATTATTATTATTGGCATGCCTGCCTGTAACAGTTCCTGTCACCCTCTCTAAGTGTTGCTGTCTGGAATCTTACTCTAAGAGTGGGCTGGATCCCGGATCATCACCTCATTGGTCCTACCCTAGAACATATCTTAATCAGTTCCTCCTTTCCCATATGGTGTTCTAGGTGGGCCTGAGTCCACCATCCTCCATTCTCATTCTCATTCTCTCTCTCTCTCTCTCTCTCTCTCTCTCTCGACTTGGTACAAGAGGGAGGGCAGGGAGAGGTAGGGATCACTCTTCAAAAGGCTTTTCGTAAGCATTAAACTTCATTCATTCTAGCTTTTACTAGAAGCGGCATAGCCTTGTAGAAAGAGCACAGGCTTGGGAGTCAGAGGAGCTAGGTTCTAATGCCAGCTCCTCCACTTACCTGCCGTTTGACTTTGGACAAGTCACTTAATTTCTCTGTGATTCAGTTCCTTCATCTGCAGAATGAGGATTCAATACCTGTTCTCCCTCCTATGTAGACTTTGAACCCCAATTGGGACCTGATTCTCTTCTATCTACTCCAGCACTTAGTATAGTATTTGACATATAGTAAGCACTGAACAAATATTATTATTGTTAATATTATTATTATTATTATTATTATAATCATCCAGTTTAACTAGACAAAAATAAATGGGAAGGGGTGGAAGATGGTTTTCCGCACTTGGCTGCCTGACAGTGCTAAATATACAGGTTTGCCAAGATAGGATACAAGTCCAGAGCAGCAAAATGACATTGGTTTGTCTTCCCCAGAGGTTAATCTGCATCTTTCATATTGTGCCCATAGCTTGAACAGCTTAGATCCTTCAAAATGAATAACAGATTAATCATGTGGTTTGCTACTATGTTTGCTTACTGGAATTTTATGCTTAACATGAAGTTTATCGCAAGGATTTGAAAGTGAAAGCTTGTAACTGAATCACCAAAACATGAACTCTTCAAAATCTCCAGGCGGTGAGAGTAGTACTGGGTGATGAACATATAGAGGAGAGGGAAAGGAAGAGGAAGGTATCCAGGCAATCCAGACACTGAGACATAGGTATGAAGTACCCATTATCTGGTCTAGGGATTGTTTGCCAAGAAGGAGTGGACTTGACTTAATGACTAGCAGAGCTAGTCATTAAGAAGCAGCATGGCTCAGTGGAAAGAGCCCGGGCTTGGGAGTCAGAGGTCATGAGCCCATTGTTGGGTAGGGACGGTCTCTATATGTGGCCAACTTGTACTTCCCAAGCACTTAGTACAGTGCTCTGCACACAGTAAGTGCTCAATAAATACGATTGAATGAATGAATGGGTTCTAATCTTGTCAGCTGTGTGACTTTGGGCAAGTCACTTAACTTCTCTGGGCCTCAGTTACCTCATCTGTAAAATGGGGATTAAAACTGTGAGCCCCACGTGGGACAACCTGATCATCTTGTAACCCCCCCGCCCCCAGCGCTTAGAACGGTTAGTTCTTTGCACATAGTAAGCCCTTAACAGATGCCATCATTATTATTATTATTAGGCACCTTGATTACTCCATTAGCCTTCTCACTGGCCTCCCTGCCTCCTGTCTCTCCCCACTCTAGTCCAAACATCACTTCACTGCCTGGGTCAATTTTCTAAAAAATAATTCAGCCCATGTTTTTCCACTCAAGAACATCCAGAAGTTGCCCACCCACCTCCATGTCAAACAGAAACTCCTTACCATTGACTTTAAAGCATTAACTGCCCTTGCCCCTTCTTTCATGCTTTGCTGATTTCCTACTACGGGGAAGCAATGTGGCTCAGTGGCAAGAGCCAGGGCTTTGGAGTCAGAGGTCATGGGTTCAAATCCTGGCTTTGCTAATTGTCAGCTGTGTGACTTTGGGCAAGTCACTTCACTTCTCTGGGCCTCAGTTACCTCATCTGTAAAATGGGGATTAAGATTGTGAGCCCCACATGGGACAACCTGATCACCTTGTATCTTCCCCAGTGCTTAGAATAGTGCTTTGCACATAGTAAGCACTTAACAAATACCAAAATTATTATTATTGTTACTACAATCCTGCCCACACACTTCGCTCCTCTAACGCCAACCTATTCACTGTACCTTGATCTCATTTACCTCACTACCAACCCTTTGCCAGCATCCTTCCTCTGACTTGGAACTCCCTCTCCCTTTATATCCAACAGACCATCAACCCTCACCTCCATGTCCCTTAAAGCCTAATTAAAATCACATCTACTCCAAGAGGCCTTCCCCATCCGAGCCCTTATTCCCCCTACTCCCTCTCCCTTCTGCATTGCCTTTGCATTTGGATCTGTCCCCTTAAAGCACTCTATTTCCCCCCAACCCCTGTCTGTCTCAGCCCCACAGTACTTACATATATATTTGTAATTAATTTTAATTTTAGACTGCGATCTCCATGTGAACAGAGAACAGGTCTATTAATTCTGTTGAATTATACTCTTCCAAGCACTTAGTACAGTGTTTTGCCCACAATAAGAGCTCAGTGAATACCATCTATTGAAACAAATTCTGCCTCTTTCCGTATATTCATGCATTCAATTGTATTTATTGAGTGATTACTGTTTGCAAAGCACTGTATATAGTTGTTGAAGTCTAAGAAGGTCTCACTTCCAAATTTGGGTTCTTCAGTGACTCACTCTGCTTTTCCAATCACATCACCACCTCCAATCATTCCTTCTTTTTGAGTGCTTCTGAAATATGTAATCCTAGAAAGACAATCTCCTTGCCGATTTAAATCACTGGAGATTACATGAACCAGGAACACAGAAGGTTTGGAAGCCACCTCAGTTCCAACCCCCTCAACCCACTGACCCCTCACACCATGTCCCACATGCCCCTGGCAATAATTCTGCCCAAAGCAATGGGATTTCTGAGAATATTTTTAAATAGAAAATCCCATCACTGAGATTAGGCAGGTGTAAGGTAAAATGCTGTGCATCTTCCATTCCCTTCTTTCTGGCTGTCGCACCATGGGGCCCTTCCCAGGGGGTTCCAGCAGCAACTCAGTTCAGTTTAAGACTACATAGCATGGCTTTCTTCACCCTCCCCACAGCTATGGGCATATACTGACTGGAGTTTAATTCCCTCCCAGGAACAAGCAAGGGAGCCTAGTGGAAAATCAAGAGATGATGTGTGACTCCAATTTTTTATCTGGACACTGATTGGGGGGTAGAAAAAAAATTGGGATTATCCTGGTGTTTGTACCTTCCTGATCACCCTATTTCTGGGGTCCTTGGGGAGAAACCAAGGTGTGGGAAGAGTGGGAAAGAAAAATGGACCTATAACATCTGAAATGTAAAACTAAGAGCATTCTTATCCTTTGTTATCTGTAAAGGGATCCTCTCATTTAGGAGACTGGGCTTTGTGAGTTTGAATATCCCTTGGGAGTAAGTCAGAGAATGAGACTAGAAATTGTCTTTGTAAAGGACTGATGCCTGGAACCAGTGCTGTCTTGCCATTGTTTTTGCCCTACATCAACCCAGTCAACAGCCATTAATATTAGAGCAAGAATGCAGGAGATAAAATTAGGTTAATTCACACCAGCTCTCACCCCTTTTCCACTTTCCTCCTTTCCCAGTTATTTACATTTGTTGATGCAGTTGTCAGAATGATCTCAGTCTGGTTCCATACACATGCTTTGTCAGTATTGCCCAAATGAAAGTTGGAAAAGATCTAATAAGACACTCAGTCCACCCCGGAGTATCAGTTAGTCACACCTTAGGGTAGGCATCAGAATCCCCTACAGTGCAGTCAGGGAATGGCATTCCTTCCCATTCAGCCTGACCCACAACCCTCTCATATCTGTGCCATTTTTCCCCTGTCTCTGGCTTTGCACAGCTCTAGTGTTACTGGAAGACCATAACCATCCTGTTCCCTGGTACCCACTTCTGTCAAATTGAACCTCTGACAATTACTCTCACAGATGGCAGTGGCTCCCCAGTTGCCTAACCCAGCAACAGTCTGCTGGATTGAGGCTGTCCAGCACAGCATTGGCACTCTGCTGTGCTTCCCTTGGCTATAAGTGAGTTAGGAATGTAAAATCCTTTCCTTTACTTCAAAATGTGCCTCACCCCTGCCCGCCTACTTCCTTGTTGCATCTTGTGCCCCCCAGAAACATGGAAGTGCAAACCACCGACCAAACACAAACCAGCACTAAACTCAATTCCTGTACACCAGATCTTGGCCCCAAAGTCTTTGTGACTGGAATGAGACTCATCTGCTGTTTACATCAAGAGATGGCATAATCACCATCATCATCATTACCATTTTCATCATCATTATTATCATCATCATCATCATCATCATCATGACAGGAATTTAGGATGGAAATAGATCCTGGGAACAGTAGCCCAATTTTAGTTTTAGTTTAGTCTTCACACCTTTCTAAGGTTTATAGGGGCTCTTTCACCACCCCCTGAGACATCCTTGAAGCACCCTTTTCACTTTGTTCCCTTTAATATGTGCTCAAAAATCCAATCCTTCCTGGACTTAATCTTCAGGTTTGCTCTGCTCCAAAATAATTCACAATGGTAGATCTTTCTCTTTAGAGACCTGGAACTTCACTCTACTGCCTGAATGATCTTTTTTTTTAAAAGTTCAGCCCACATCTCCCCACTCCTCAAGAACCTCCAGTGGTCACCTGTCTACCTCTACATCAAACAGAAACTCCTTACTATCAGCTTCAAAGCATTTCACCAGTTCTCCTACCTTACCTCATCGATTTTCTACTACAATCCAGTCCCACACACTTTGCTCATCTAACACCAACCTATTCATGTACCTTGATCTCTTCCATCTCACTGCCGATGCTTTGCCCATGTCCTCCCTCTAGAAATCCCTTCCCCTTCATATACAACTGACTTCTACTCTCTCCACCTAGAAAGCCCTACTAAAATCACTTCTCCTCCATGGGGCCTTCCCTGATTAAGCTCTCATTTTCCCTGTTCCCTCTCCCTTCTATGTTGCTTATGCACTTGGATCTGTAACCTTTAAACACTTGATATTCACCCCCATCCTCAGCCCCACAGCATTTCTGTACATATTCGTAATTTATTTCAATTTCTGTCTCCCCCTCTAGACTGTAAGTTCCTGGTGGGCAGGGAAAGTGTGTGCCTACTCTGTTGTAATGTACTCTCCCAAGCCCTTAGTACAGCGCTGTGCACATGGTAAGTGCTCACTTAATACCACTGACTGATTGAAATGGGTTTACATTTGTCTTGTGTTGCTTGAAGTTCACTCCAAATGTCTATTTGAAATACATCTACACAAACTAGCACCTGCCCATGCCCTAGAGCCTAAAAGAAATCAGAATATTAGGTGGCAGACACAAAGAAAAATCATGACATGGAGGTGGTCTAATAAAACTTTAATAGTTCTCTGCCACCTTTTTTATTAAGCTCTTGTGGGAACTTGTGTTATGTGAGAACTCTGCATTTTCTTGATTCAGCCCTTTAATGTGCTCTCTTTGTCTAGTCACACAAGGTGATGTAGGAAAAGGTGGAAATTTCTAGAAGAGTACGATGGTAAAAGCAGTATGTCCGAAGTAAAAGCAGATTTGGATAGCTGGATAATTTTTTTTGTGGCTCCCAAAGTGTTTTAAACCTAGCATTGAGGCTGGAGTAATACAATTAACCTGGTGCCTCAAGATTTCCACTTTCAACTGAACAAGTTTCCCCTCTGGGCTACCCCATTTCGCTAGTTTCTAAACAAGTTTTCTTTCCTGACTTCTGCTTACCTCCATATCTTCAGTTCCAAGAAGCTTGCCTCCATCATTAATCTCAGATGTGGAAATTCCTTTAAAAACTCCCAGTGTTTCACCTGACTTGGATTACCTCTCACTGATCATGGCCCTAATGTCTTCAAACACTTCCTGGTGGCTGTAAAGATGGCACAGGAAGACAAAGAAATTTTGAGAACAGATACCAAATACTGAATTAAAAGACCATTAGGTGGAACATTTCAAATCAATCCAAAGAATCTGAACATGATATCATAGTTTGTCTGATGACTACTCAGATTACCTTTTCAAAGGAATTCCTTCCCTTTCTTAACTAATATTTTTACAAAGTCCGACTAAAAAGCTCTTGTTTGTTTGCTTTGAAATCAACCTTCTGAGTCTCTTGCACTGTCTCCAAACAATGCCTTAGTGCTTTGAAATCTTCTTGCTGTTGTGGTGGCTGCCAAAGAACTGATGTTCTGTGAGCTCCTCCAACATAATAGGCCCCACTACGTAGCAGGGAAGGAGACTCCAGGAAAACAATAATTGTGGGATTTGTTAAGCACTTACTATGTGCCAAACACTGTGCTAAGAGCTGGGATAGGTAGAGCTGGGCTAGGTAGATACAATCAGATCAGATACAGTCCCTGACCTACATGGAGCTCACATCTCGGAAGCGAGAATAAGCATTTAATCCTTATTTTACTATTGAGAAAACTGAGGCACAGCAGAGTCAAGCAACTTGCCTAAGGTCACACAGCAAGAAAGTGGTAGTCCCCAGGCCTCCTGACTCTTGGTCCTGTGCTCTTTCCAGTAGGCCATGCTGCTTTTCTATGCATGCATACTATATACATGCTGTTTCCCAGAATCCTCTGGACCCTCCCGCCCTATCTTTCTGCCACCATCTGGAAAAAGGAGATGGCATACACCATAGAAGCTAGAAAACAAGAGAGGAGTAACACAACCTTTGGCATGGTGTTGGCTCAGGAAGTCTCTTTCTCTCTCTCTCACACACACAGAATGAACTCCATTGGATGTGGTATTTTCAGGTTAATCTTACCCTCATTAGATGACAATAGCAGCAGTTCCAGAAATATGATATCCCTTTCTGAACAAAGTTGTCTCCCTTTGACTCATAATGCCTTTGCCAACTGGCAGTGACTCTGATCAGAGCCAACTTCTCAAAACTGGTTACTGCCTGTAAAAACAGAAAACAGTATTACCTTAGAATGTGAGCCCTTATAGTGATTCCTTGTGATTTCCTCCCTGACACTGAATGGTTTCAAGAAAACACATTGAACATCAAGGAGATAGATAGGTCAAGGAATGACATGTGACTGAAAAATGTGCTCTTGGGAGTTGTGAACTTCCTTGAACCCTGGGAGGGTTTTATCCTCTGCTTAATGTAGTGAGACTTCATTCAGTACAATGCTAATTGCTTAGTATGGTGCTATATCCACAATAAGCACTCAATAAATACATTTAATGATTTGGAAGTTACATTCTGCCTGAACTTAACTGAAGCTACGAGCGTGAGACTGGGCCTGACTCGGGATCAGCTGAACAGAACTGCAGGAAGCTGAACTAGAATGGGGGTGTTCCCACAACCTCCCAGAAGATCTGAGGTGCTACCCAAGCTCAGCTTGGTCCATCTGTCTGGGGGAGGGCCAATTTACCCTGGCAGAGAGGCCTGGCTCTCCTGGGACTTGTGACTTTCCCTGAGCCCACATAAGGCTCTATCCCATACCACAGTCTAGGTACCCTTGAAAGGCTAAAAACCTGATTTTTAGGACAAATGCAAAGCCAACAGAACAAAGATCAATAAGTACCAGAGCAGGGTCATAACCCTTGGAAGGAAAAACAAGGCACCAAAGTCGAAGACGGGGAATGACTAGCTTGTGGGAGCAGGACTTAAAAAAGATATTGGGGTCTACTGGAAACAAGGCATTAATGTGTCACTGTTAGCATTCATAAATCCAGGACTCCTCTAATGCAGGGTTATGTTCTTGCAGAACTCTGCATTAAGGAGATTGCTGAGAAACAGTGTGGCCCAGTAGAAAGAGCATGGGATTAGGAGTCAGAGGACTTGGCTTCCAATCCTATCACCACCACTGGCCTGCTGAGTGAGCTTGGGGAAGTCACTTAACCTCTCTGTGCTTCAGCTTTCTCTTTTGTAAAATGGGGATTTTAAATATTTGTTCCCTCTCCCTTTTAGACTGTGAACCTCTTATAAGACAGGAACTGTATCTAACCTGATTATCTCATAGCTACCCCAGTGCTTAGCATGGGGTAAGCATGGTACTTGGCACATATTAAATGCTTAACAAATACTGCAATTATTATTATTATTATTGCTTGTGCTGTAGAACTGTGTGTCCAGTGACCTACCCCTTCCAGACTGTAAGCCCGTTGTTGGGTAGGGACCATCTCTATATGTTGCCAACTTGTACTTCCCAAGTGCTTAGTACAGTGCTCTGCACACAGTAAATGCTCAATAAATATGATTGAATGAATGAATGAATGAATGAGCAAGAGCATAACCATTGCTTCTGACACTGTATCATTCTGCAACAAGACAGACATGTGCTGTCTAAATGACATTCCCTAATTCTGTCATGGTGATCTATTCAAAATGCCTAGTAAACAAACAGCCACTTGACACAGAACTGAGTGTGTGTCCACTGACTTCAACTGGCTTGAACAGAACGAGAGGACAAAGGTACCATGAGAACTGTTGAACCTTCTATTGTATTGAATCTGATTTTCTGGGGTCTGAGCTCTTCTGAGCTCTTTCTCCAGAAGTCATTAGAAGTCAGAGAGATTCCCACTGCTCTGGGGTAAGTGGTCTTGATGAGTCTTTGTAATAGTAGTAGTAGTATTTTTTGAATAGTTACTGTGTGCAAAGCACTAGGAAAGAAACATGAATGAGATAGAAAAACAACTGTTTCCCTGGACTGCAACTACTCACAAACTGTGGTGTCACCTTGAGTAAATCACTTAATTTCTCTGTGCCTCAGCTTCTTCATCTGTAAAATGGGAATCAAAACCTGTTCTCCCTCTCCCTTAGATTGTCAAGCCCCATGCAGCACAGGAATTGTGTCTGACCTGATTATCTTGCATCTACCCTAGTTCTCAGAACAGTTTGTGGCATGTAATAAGTGTTCAGCAAACGCCACTGCTATTAATATTATTATGATTATTATTAATGGCATTTGTTAAACACTTACTATGTACCAGGTACTGTTCTAAGTGCTAGGGTAGATGCAAACTATTCAGTTTGGACACAGTCCCCTTCCCACATAGGGCTCAAGTCTTAATCCCCGTTTCACAGATGAGATGTGAGGCACAGAGAAGTGAAGTGACTTGACCAAGGTCTCACAGGAGACAAGAGGTGGAGCCAGGGTGAGAACCCAGGTCCTTCTTATTCCCAGACCCATGCTCTATCCACTAGGCAATACTGCTTTTCTAATGATTATTACCTTTATTATAAGGGGGTAAGGAGATTGACAACACACATATAAGGAAAGGTGAACAAAAACATAAAAGACAAGACAAAGATAAATACAAAAGTAACATTAAGATGTCAGGCTTTTCAAAGCTTAAAGCAACAGCCATGAAAGTCACAGTTCCAGCCGTGGTGGTGACCTTCTCAACATGATAAAAGTTGAGCAGGTAGGCTCCTGCTCTTTGAGTCCTTCAGGGGCTGAAGCAGGGCCTGAAGCAGGGGCAGATGGGAGCCTCAGTGACATGGGAATGGGGTAGCATCTCTCCTATGCATTGGTCATCTTTAGAGAGCGGTGGTTTTCTTCGAGAATCTCTGAGCCTCATTCAAGGACTTGGGTGAGAATAATGAAACTGCAATTTTTTTTCTTTCAACAGTGCTCTTGGAATTATTGTTATTCTTGTGCCTCAATTACTTCATCTGTAAAATGGGGATGAGAGCTAGCCGCCTGTGGGACACAGACTGTGTCCAACTTCATTATCTTGTATTTACCCTAGCATTTAGTATGGTCCCTGCACATATAATAATTTCTATCAATGCCTGTCTCCTCCTCTAGACTGTAAACTTGTATCTGCTAATTCTGTTGTTCTGTACTCCCCCAAGTGTTTAATACAGTGTTCGGCACATAGTAAGTGCTCAATAAATACCACTGATTATTGTTGTCCTTTGGTCACTGGCTTTTGGCATAGGTCCTAACACCTTCAGTGCACTGAGTCCATTTCATTGTTTCTCACCTCACCTTATTCCCTATAATGAGCAACTGCAAAGGGCCAGCTCTAAATCCACCCACGATAGATGGGAACATTCAGTAGGGATAATCAGGGACTTTTGGTCATGAATGGTAACTTGAGTCTGGCCTTTTATAAATGTATTTTTAATCCCCCAACCTCAGGTGAAGAGAAAAGAAGTTGGCTTTTCTGACTCCCAATATAAGAGGAGAAAACCCCATCTTGCTCTCCAGGACATGGAAGTGACATTACCGAAGGCACCAAGTGCATAGTAATGAACAACAGATATAAATAGCCAAGACTTAAAATAAAAATCGGGTATGGTCAGCACAGTTCAAAACGTTCCAGGTTGATGACCCAGCATGACACAGTAAAATATCACCTCTGCCAACACTCTTCTGAGGTGACGTAGTACCTGTGTCCCCTGAGGCCTCAAAGAACTTTACCTGGTATTTTTAGGGAAGTTTTATGAGAGCGGGAGATGGTGGTAAACTGAGACCTGGGTTGGCAAGGGATAATCTCATGCAGTGAGTCAAGAACACCACTGGAAATTGAAGAGCTCAATTTAAGGTCTGCTCTCCTGTCCTCCGGGGTATTGGTGGTCTATGCTGGGGTATCAGTGACCCCATCAGCAAGGGGCAAACAGGAATAACAATGGTAACATTATATGTTAAGCACTTACTATGTGCTAAGCAAATTGATGGCTCAAAAATCCAAGGAAATGCTCTCCCGTCCTTTATGCTCTACCATGAGCTTTGGTAATTGGGGCTTGCTTGTTTATGATAGTGCTATTTTCAGGGATGTGGGTCAAATATAGATGGTTTTATGGGTCTGCCAGGTCTAATACATCCTTGAATAGCCCATAGATGTTTGTGCTTGGGTCACTGGGACAAAGTTTCTTCTTTGGAATGCAATTCAGCCACTGCTCTTAAACTCACCGGCATCTTTGCTCAGCATTTCTGCTTGTTTAGGTCCCTGCAGATGCAGCAAGAAGGTCTAATCATTTTAAATGTAAATTTGAGAGCTATTTTCTTTGAGGAGAAGATGGCGACTGGACTCCTCCTTTTGTGCCACCTCACTGTTGCATGGAGCTTGATATTTACATTCAATTGTGTGTGCATACAAACTTTTATTACATCTGGGCTTGTGTGTGAGTAGACCTAGGTGCTCTTTCTCAGCATAAACACACCGTTTAGAGAGAGTTTATAAAATTTTGTGTCCTTCTTGTTACGTTTGAATCTTTTTGTAACCCAAACCAATCCCCTCTAATGCAGTTTCTGAAATGGCTGAAAACTCAGCCACCTTCTGAGCACAAATCAGGAACAGAATTTCATCTGGGACTCATTTATTCAGGACAAGTCATTGTAATTCATTCAGTGATCTCCACTTCAAGCTCTGCATGCCAGTATTGCAGGGCTAACAAGAACTAAGAATAGAGCATATTTGAGAGCCTGCATAACTTCCGTCTGTTCGAATTTCAAATCAAACATGGTGCCTATGGAATCTGTTGGAAGAGTCTTGGCAACATCTGGCATACCATTTCAAAGGTTTGAAGGAAAAGACTTCACGTGGTCACTCAGACCCAGATTTCTTGCACTCTTCAGCATTTCAGTAAGACACATGCAAAAAACCAGAACTCTTGATCAATCCCTGAGAGCATATGGATGTCATCTCTGAAGGGAAAATATGACAGGTAATGTCCAAACTGAGGTGTGCAAAACAGAGCAGACAAAGCCATAGTCAGCCAATTCTTGACACATTCAGAGATAGCAACTCATCACTGCAGAGGTTAGAGTTCACCGAGGACTGTAGATGCCACATCAGCTGAGACAAGGATGGACAGTGACCATCCTTGTGGCTCTTTACTGCAAAGTCTGGTTTTCAGCCATCTTGTCCCCTATATGGTACTCATATGACACCACTTTATGCCCAGTGTTTTTATTTTAAATGCCCAACCTTTTCCCTACAATGCTTGTAAGTGACACCTGTTTTCAGAAGGATCTGAGAAGGAAAGACAAAATCTCTGGAGCAAATGGGGAACTGAGGGGGATCCCCAGAAAAACGCTCTGTTTTGGAGTGGAATTAGGCTCATATTTGCAAAATGCTGTGTATGATGCCATTGCATTTTGTTGCGTGACCAAGACAAAATACTTGTCATCACACATGTCTCAGTGTCCTACATCTGTGAGGGTAGTCAGGGGCAATCTTAGCTCAGGGGCATAGTCAAGTCAAAAATGTAGTCAAACAATCCTCAGGATCACACACTCTGATGTGCAGATTATACAGAGCATGGATGCACTGTTTGTTTTCTTGTCCTCTTTATATTTGCCCTAGGAAAGTTGGCTAATATGGAATTAATTATTCAAAAATTAAAGGGGAGATTATAAAGAGAACAGTTCATGTGTTACTAACTTTTTGGAAATAATACTTGGCATCTCAATAGCAAGATTCCTAGGGTGACACAATAATTACCTGTTCTTTATCCTTTATTCTTCAGGCATTTTAGAATACAGATATTTCATAATGGGGAGGAGACACTGAAAGAAAGAGAAATGGGAAGAAAGGGTGGAGAAAGAGACAGAGGAATAGAGTTATAATAAATAGTCATAGCACCTGGTGGGCACTGTGCTCAAAGGCATCAGGAAAGGGAAAGAAAAGGACTAAACAAGCCAATCTTTCATCCTCCGTTTCCCTTTCTCACAACTGCAGGAAGAACTGCACCTCCAGCAGACATCTTGACATCTTGAGCATGAGAGGGTCCATGAGAGAGTTTGAACTTCCACCCGCTGGTCCTTTTATTTCTCCTAATAGAATTTAGGGATCCACACCTTCTCTCTCATTGGCTTCAAGGTTTGTTGATGTGATGCCAATTTTTTTTAATAAAACACTTTGGACCAAACTGAGGGATGAGCCATCAAGGCTTTCAAGAAGTAGGCTCCTTATTTTCCATTCAGACACTACACTGGGAGACTAATGTAGTGCCTAAGTGAACTGAATAATAATAATAATGATAATGGTGGTATTTGTTAAGCACTTACTATGTGCCAAGCACTGTTCTAAGCGCTGGGGGGAATACAGGGTGATCAAAGTTGTCCCACGTGGGGCTCACAGTCTTAGTCCCCATTTTACAGATAAGGGAACTGAGGCCCAGAGAAGTTAAGTGACTTGCCCAAGGTCACACAGCTGACAAGTGGAGGAGTGGGATTCAAAGCCATTACCTCTGACTCTCAAGCCTGTGCTCTTTCCACTGAGCCTGTGATCTCTCAATTCCTCTGAGACTTCAGATGGGATGATGGGCTAGAAAAGGGTCTACAAACTACAAGCTTAGCTATTCTGTATGCTGCGCTGTCACAAGTGAACTCCAGGTCCTTCCCAGAGATGTTGAGTTAAACCTGGGCTTCCATGAAGAAAATCTCAGTGATTTCATTACTGATTTGCATAAGCTTTAGCAGTGCAAACTGTATTTCACTACAAAGCCAGGTCCCAGAATCCTCTGCTTCACTTTTCAGGCTTACATACTAATCTCGTCTTGTTCAGGCTTTTACAGTATGTCCAAGTTGAGTTTAATGTCATGAGCCATCAAATAGTAGAAGAGTCTGAATGAAGAACAAGCAGAGTTGGGGAGCGTGGCTTAGTGAAAGAGCACAGGCCTTGGAGTCGGAGGACCTGAATTCTAATCCTGACGCCGCTACTTGTCTGCTATATGACCTTCTCTGTGCCTCAGTTCCCTCATCTGTGAAATGGGGACAAAGACTGTGAGCCTTTTGTAGGACTGGGATTGTGTCTGACCTGATTATCTTGTATTTCCCCCAGCACTTAGTACAATGCCTGTCACATAGTAAGCGCCTAACAAATACTGTTATTATTATTATCATTATTCAAAGGTCTTCGGTGGTCACCAGGATAGTGATTGGGGCAAAAGGTGAAGAAGAGCTAATTCCAGTCTAATTATTTGTACTATGAGCCCCATGTGGACAGGGACCATGCCTGACCTAATTAATTTGCATCTACTTCAGTGCTTACAACAGTGCTTGACACATAGTAAGGGCTTAACAAATGTAATAATAATCATCTTCATCATCATTATCACACAAACATCTTTTCCTTATGTATCCATAGCTGACCCTCCCCTATTTAATCCTAGATTGTGAATTCTTTGAGGGCCAGGGATGGTGCTTAATTCTCATCCGTGTCCTTTTTTTACAGCACTTAGTACAATGCTTTGCACACATTTAGGCATTTAATAAGTATTATTATTGTTTCTACAGCATACTTACTGGAGCTGCAGGGATAAACATATACAAAAATGCCAATTCTCTATTGCAGACATGCTATAATGTAAAGAGATTGCCGTTTCATCATTTTTGAAGCATTACTGTTGGGGGAAAGAGATCAGAGCCGCCCACATGACTACAGTCTTCATATTATTTCCAAAATTCCAGCATGCTTCAATCAGTGCTCCCGGTCATTTGAATATTCATGTTAGTAATTATCCCCCTACTGGATTAGAATGATGGCTATCCAAATCCCAACAGTCAAGACTCTGCTGAGAAAGACTTCACCATGTTTACTTTGGCAGATTTTGTCATTGCTCTGGCATAAAAGGAAATACTTACTTTAGATTCTGGATCATAAAAGTGTGGAGAATTGAAGACACCTCAAGCAGCCATAAGTACCAGCCTCCTGTCTCCAACAGAAGAGTTGCCCAGGTATAAAGACTCCAATCCTCTTGTTGTTGCCTGCTGTGGAGTTTTATCACTCTGACAGTTGAGTGGGAGTCAAGAGACCTGAGTTCTAGTCCCAGCTGTGCCAGGGCCTGCTGGATAATTTTAGTAAACTTGCTTAACTTCTCTGTGCCTCATTTTCCTTGCCTGTAAAATTGAATTAAAATACAAGCTTCCCCTACCTCATAGGTTGTATACTTCATGTGGGAGAGGAACTGTGTTTGATCTGATTGCCACAGCAGTGCTTAGCACAATGATTGACACATAGTAAGTGCTTAACAAATACTGTAACTAACTGAGGTTGCCCAAGGGTATCCAATGTGTGTATAGAGGGAGTTGGATGGTCTGGAAGGAAGGGGATTGGACCTGAAGGGAATCCAAAGGGACTCTGAAAATTCAAGGGGCAGGGTGGGGGGTCAAATCAAATTGTCCATTAAACAGGGTGCCAGCAGATGCATAACTCTTCAAAAAGTCAAAGGCAAAATTTTCAAATGATTCTACAAATTAGTTTAAGAAACTTGCAATGCAAAAATAGAAGCTTTGGAAAACAGCGTTTAGTGAGAATTTTAATATAATTAATATTCCTCAAATTTGAAGGAGATAAGAGAACCACTAAGATGCAGTTCCACCCAGATCTACATCTCTGCCCCTGCTCTCTCCCCCTCCCTCCAGGCTCGCATCTCCTCCTGCCTTCAGGACATCTCCATCTGGATGTCCGCCCGCCACCTAAAGCTCAACATGTCGAAGACTGAGCTCTTTGTCTTCCCTCCCAAACCTTGTCCTCTCCCTGACTTTCCCATCTCTGTTGACGGCACTACCATCCTTCCCGTCTCACAAGCCCGCAACCTTGGTGTCATCCTCGACTCCGCTCTCTCATTCACCCCTCACATCCAAGCCGTCACCAAAACCTGCCGGTCTCAGCTCCGCAACATTGCCAAGATCCGCCCTTTCCTCTCCATCCAAACTGCTACCCTGCTAATTCAAGCTCTCATCCTATCCCGTCTGGACTACTGCACTAGCCTTCTCTCTGATCTCCCATCCTCGTGTCTCTCTCCACTTCAATCCATACTTCATGCTGCTGCCCGGATTATCTTTGTCCAGAAATGCTCTGGACATATTACTCCCCTCCTCAAAAACCTCCAATGGCTGCCGATCAATCTGCGCATCAGGCAGAAACTCCTCACCCTGGGCTTCAAGGCTGTCCATCACCTCGCCCCCTCCTACCTCACCTCCCTTCTCTCCTTCTACTGCCCAGCCCGCACCCTCCGCTCCTCCACCACTAATCTCCTCACTGTACCTCGCTCTCGCCTATCCCGCCGTCGACCCCCGGCCCACGTCATCCCCCGGGCCTGGAATGCCCTCCCTCTGCCCATCCGCCAAGCTAGCTCTCTTCCTCCCTTCAAGGCCCTGCTGAGAGCTCACCTCCTCCAGAAGGCCTTCCCAGACTGAGCCCCTTCTTTCCTCTCCCCCTCGTCCCCCTCTCCATCCCCCCGTCTTACCTCCTTCCCTTCCCCACAGCACCTGTATATATGGTTGTACATATTTATTACTCTATTTATTTATTTATTTATTTATTTTACTTGTACATTTCTATCCTACTTATTTTATTTTGTTGGTATGTTTGGTTCTGTTCTCTGTCTCCCCCTTTTAGACTGTGAGCCCACTGTTGGGTAGGGACTGTCTCTATGTGATGCCAATTTGTACTTCCCAAGCACTTAGTACAGTGCTCTGCACATAGTAAGCGCTCAATAAATGCGATTGATTGATTGATTGATTGATTGATATAAAAAAAGCAGAACTATAGGGAGATAGACTGGGAAAGAGAACTGTATGTGATGGATAGCATTAATAGTAATAACAATAAAAAACATTACTAGGCAAGAGGAGTATTTTGGGTTCCCTTTGGGTAGATATTCCACCTGAAGAACAAGAGTATTGTATTGAAATTATACCCTAGATATCTGATTAGGATGAGAAACATGAGCAGAAAATATTAAGCAAATTAAGAAGCTGCAAGCTGAGTATTACTAGCAACATTAGAAGGGTTCAATTCTCTTCAAATAGATTGTCTGAATTATTCATCAGAAAGAACTGCAGTAAGGTTTTTTTTTAGGTATGATTAATTATTTTCTGGAACATTTAGCCCTCAATCCATAAAGAAAATAATGCACTCGATTTAATTCTGAGTATTAGACAGGGCTTGGTGCACACAATATAATTGGGAGTGCCACTCTCCCATAATAATTACACATAATTGACTTTAATATTCTTGTTGGGGACAAGAGAAAATAACAACATGGATACTAAATTTTAGAAAAGGGAATGATGGTAAAATATGAACCACGGTTGAGAAAAACAGAGCATTAGCTATTACTGTGGATTGTAAGATCATTGTGGGCAGGGAACAAGAGCGCTATCTCTACTGAATTGTATTTTTCCAAGTGCTTAGTGCAGTGTTCTGCACATAGTAAGTACTCAATACATATGACTGATTAACCATTGACTGATTTTTAAAAAAAGAACCTACAATAATCCAGAATGTGGTAAACACCAATTCAAAGATGAGGTAAAATGTGATCCACATAATTTAAAAATTCCATCAAAAAGAAATTGTGCATGCCTAATAGGCAAAGTAATAGAAGGTGTCAGTGTAAAGAGTCCTCTTTAAAAAACAGAAAGTTCACCCTACTGAAGAGAACAGTAAAAGCCCCTCAAGAGAGGCCATTTGGGTGTAAAGAGGAAATAAAGTATTCCAAAAATGCATAAAACCTCCCAAGGGATGACAAAGTTAATGATAAAATATTCTTTAAAAAATCATAAGCAGAAAAACAAGTAGGGAATTTGGCAGCACTTGATGATCATATAGTATTTACAGCATTCACTTATGAACAGGAGATAGCTGAGTCTCTCAATGAATTCCTTAACATTGTCCCTACAGAGGAAGCTATGGCAGTTATCATACCCAGATTGTTTTTCATAGCAGGTAGGTCAGAAGAACTGGATCAGATCTTTGATAGACACAATACGTTTTAGACCCTTTGGCATTGCATCGACCCAAGAATGCTGCAGGAACTGAAAGGAGAAACTGCAGAACTCCTAGCAAGAGTGAATATAAACTATCATTACCAGCAGTCTCTGTACCAGAGGAATAGTAGATTGTCAGTGCACCTTCCATCTATGAAAAGGATTCCAGGTCATCCCTAGGAATTAAACTGACGAACTTCCTGGAAAATTGACAGGTTTTACCACCAAGTTTATGATCAGCGAACATTTGAAAATATTTAGAATAATTTTTGTTGGGAGAAAGTAAACATGGTTAGTGCTAGAGCTCTTTGAAAGGGGACAATAAGCATGTGAAGAGAGAGGAACTACTGGTTGTACATTTAGATATAATATGTTTCTCAGTGAACTGAAAACTGGGAGTCAACTGTTCAGGATAGACCAGCTTGATGTGCTGCTACCATGAAAAGAGTAGCTCTTTTTGAGCAAAAGCTCTGTGAGGAATGAGACATATGCTGGCAAAAGAGAACATGACTCCAGGTGCCGCAAGGGATGAATGCTGCCAGGATTGAGTGCATCACAATGGTTTTTCCACCTCCACACCCCTATAGGTGAATTTCACTGGCAGTGGTATCTTCTTCAAGTATGAAGTACAACATTTTAGATAATTAGATCATGAAGCAGAGTGGCTTACTGGCAAGAGCCCGGGCTTGGAAGTCATAGGTCATGGGTTCTAATCCCGACTCCTCCACTTGTCAACTGTGTGACTTTGGGTGAGTCACTTCACTTCTCTCAGTTACCTCATCTGTAAAATAGTGATTAAGGCTGTGAGCCCCACGTGGGACAATCTGACAACCTTGTATCTAACCCAGCACTTAGAACAGTGCTCAGCACATAGTAAGCACTTAACAAATACCATAATTATTATTATTATTATATATTCAGAAAGTTCTAGCCCAAGGAAAATAAGCCTGGAATTAGTAAGAATTGCCCATCCTGAGGAAAATGGACTAAAAGATAGGGACAAAGAGTAGTTATCCCAACACTATACACAACACCATCATCCTTCATCTCTCACAGGTCCAGAACCTTGGCATTATCCTTGATTTCTCCCTCTCATTCAACCTCTTTATTCAGTCTGTCACCAAATCCTGTCAGTTTTCTTCCACAACACTTTCTTAATCTGTCCCTTCCTCACTATCCAAATAATCTCCACACTGGTCTGGGCCCCTGTCATATCCCTGTTTAACTCTTGCATCACCCTCCCCATTGATCTCCCTGCCTCAAGTCCATACTTCCCTCTGCTACCAAGATCATCTTTATAAAATGTCATCCTGTACAGATCTCCCCACTTCTCAAAAGCCTCCACTGTTTGCCCATTCCTGTCAACATCAATCAGAAATTCCTTTCAGGCACTCAGTCCTCTCTCTCCCTCTATTTAGCCTTTCTCTTACCTCAACTAAACTCCAGTTCCCGTGCTTCTTTTCATTCAAGCCCACTCATGATAACTTTTTCCTGTCTCTTCTGCTGCCAACCTCTTGCTCATACCTCACTCTGCTTGAAACTCTCCTCTTCTTCAAATCCACCTACCGCAAGCTCATTCCATCTTCAAAGCCCCATTGAAACTTCACGTCCTCCAGGAGGCCTTCCTTTACTGATCTCTAATCTCCTCAGTTTATGATTCCCCCTAACTGCCACTTCACACTACTAAGCACTTAAGTATTCAAAGTCCTCTGTAGCACTCATTAAGGTTATATAACTTTATATTCTATTCCCTCATTTATTTTGGTGTTTGTCTCCCTCTCTAGATTGTAATTTCTTAAATGCAGTATGTCATGTCTGCTAACTATTGTATTCTTCCAAGTGCTTTGTACAGTGTTCTACACAGAGAAAATGCTCAATAAATGTTATGGATTGATTGACTGATTTGAAAGTTAATAATAATAATAATAATAATGGTATTTTTTAAGCACTTACTATGTGCCAAGCACTGTTCTAAGAGCTGGGATAGATACAAGGTAATCAGTTTGTCCCAGGTGGGGCTCACAGACTGTAAAATCCCCATTTTACAGATGAGGTAGCTGAAGCACAGAGAAGGTAAGTGACTTGTCCAAAGTCACCCAGCTGATAAGTGGCAGAGCTGGGATTAGAACCCAAGACCTCTGACTCCCAAGCCCATGCCCTTTCCACTATGCCATGTGCTTTTAATGCCCTCTTAGAGACTGTATAGACCATTCTTCTGAACCAGTGGTGGCATTTCTTATGTTTTAGCATACATAAAATTTAATTAGCTCACAATGACAGAAAAAGGAGTTCCTTTTTGTGTCTAGTGCTCAAAACGTAAGTGCTTGTATACCAGGTCTAGAGAAGTGATCTATGACTTTCTATGTGAGCAAGAGCAAGGGAGAGAATGTATCTAGGAAAAAAAATCCTCTGAGTTACATGATGATGGACTCCTGAGTTATCGGTCATGACTCAGGAAAGAGATCTTTGTGATAATTTTGTCACCTATTTTCTTAAACCATCTGGCCAATATACAGTGGCATCCAAAAAGGCTAATAAAGTCCTGCACGTTATCAGGAAATGACTGGAATGGACAGCAGAAGTCTACCATTAGTTAAAACCATGATACTTCTGCTCCTGGAATACCACATGCACTTCTGGATGCTACACTTTAGTTTGGATAGAAAGAGCTAGAAAAGGCATAGAGGATGGTAACCAAAATGACCAGCTTCCAAATCAGAAAGACTGAAATGATCCGTGCTTCTCAGCCCTGAAAGATAAAGGCTGAGAAGAAAGCATGTCTGAAGTTTACAATGTCATGAAAAGAGTGGGCAAAGTAGATACGGAATTGTTATTCACTAAATTTTAAAACAGCAGGACTACAAAACACCCACTGAAACAGGAAGGTAGAAAGCTAAATATATATCAAAGGAAAAACCCTGTCCCATCTCTTCTTCCCAGGGAAGTGAGGCATTGAGTAGCCCAATGGTCAGAGTGAAGACGTGAAGACTAAGGCCAGGAATACAGGATCCCAAACAGGAAAAGTTTGATGTGGTTGGGTAGACAGAGCCCAGGTGGTAGTAATGATAATGATGATGATCATAATAATAGGCATTCATTAAGCACTTACTGTGTGCCAAGCACTATATTGCACATTGGGATATATATAAGATCATTCATTCAGTCTTAGTTTTTGAGTGCTTACTGTGAACAGAGCACTGTACCTTAGTACAATGGGAGAGTACAATATAACAATAAACAGACATATTCCCTGCCCACAATGAGCTTACAGTCTCAGCCAGACAGTCCCTATCCCACATGGGGCTCACAGTCTAAGCAAGAGAGAGAGAACAGATACTGAATCTTCATTTTACAGATGAGAAAACTGAAGCACAGACAAGTTAAATGGCTTGCCTGAGGTCACACAGCAGGCAAGTTGTGGACCTGGCATTAGAACCCAGGTCTTTTGGCTCCCAGGCCCAGGTTCTTTACACTAGAGCACACTGCTTCCACCGGAGTACACTCAGCAGGCCAGTACAACTGATGGGACTGTTAGGGCAGGCAGCAGACAAAGCAGGATAGTTAACAGCCAAATAATAAAAAATTCAATAAAAAAACCTCACTGTATGGTCTTGAGAGTTCCCAGTTCTAAGCATTTGCTAACCTGACAAATGCTGGATGTAAACCCTGGAGGTGCAAACTAGGTTCTGCATCTCTGACCATTACAATCAATCAATCAATCAATCAATCAATCATATTTATTGAGCACTTACTGTGTGCACAGCACTGTACTAAGCGCTTGGGAAGTACAAGTTGGCAACATATAGGCACAGTCCCTACTCAACAGTGGGCTCACAGTCTAGAAGGGGGAGACAGAGAACGAAACGAAATGTATTAACAAAATAGAATAAATAGAATAGATATGTACAAGTAAAATAAATAAATAGAGTAAAAAAATGTACAAACATATATACATATATACAGGTGCTGTGGAGAAGGGAAGGAGGTAAGACGGGAGGATGGAGAGGGGGATTAGGGGGAGAGGAAGGAGGGGGCTCAGTCTGGGAAGGCCTCCTGGAGGAGGTGAGCTCTCAGTAGGGCCTTGAAGGGAGGAATAGAGCTATCTTGGCAGATGTTGGGAGGGAGGGCATTCCGGGCCAGGAGGATGACGTGGGCTGGGGGTCGACGGCAGGTCAGGCGAGAATGGGGCACGGTGAGGAGATTAGCCGCAGAGGAGCGGAGGGTGAGGCCTGGGCTGTAGAAGTAGAGAAGGGAGGTGAAGTAGGAGGGGGTGAGGTGATGGAGAGCCTTGAAGCCGAGGGTGAGGAGTTTCTGCTTGATGCGTAGGTTGATTGGTAGCCACTGGAGATTTTTGAGGAGGGGAGTAATATGCCCAGAGCATTTCTGGACAAAGACAATCCGGGCAGCAGCATGAAGTATGGATTGAAGTGGGGAGAGACACGAGGATGGGAGATCAGAGAGAAGGCTGATGCAGTAGTCCAGATGGGATAGGATGAGAGCTTGAACGAGCAGGGTAGTGGTTTGGATGGAGAGGAAAGGGTGGATCTTGGCAATGTTGTGGAGCTGAGAGCAGCAGGTTTTGGTGACAGCTTGGATGTGAGGGGTGAATGAGAGAACGGAGTCGAGGATGACACCAAGTTTGCAGGCTTGTGAGATGGGAAGGATGGTAGTGCTGTCAACAGTGATGGGAAAGTCAGGGAGAGGGCAGGGTTTGGGAGGGAAGACAAGGAGTTCAGTCTTGGACATGTTGAGTTTTAGGTGGCGGGCAGACATCCAGATGGAGATGTCCTGAAGGCAGGAGGAGATGCGAGCCTGGAGGGAGGGGGAGAGAGCAGGGGCAGAGATGTAGATGTAGAGATGTAGACAAATGAAGGGGATATTTGTCAAAGACGGCAACAATCATACTAGTGCCACTGGACAAGGCAGAAGTGGACCTAGGAGTCAGAAGGGTATGGGTTCTAATTTCCACTCTGCCATTTGTCTGCTGCGTGACCTTGAGCAAGTCACTTCACTACTCTGTGCCTCAGTTATCTCATCTGTAAAATGGGAATTAAGGTTGTGAGCCCCGTGCAGGACAGGGACTATGTGCATATCAATTTGCTCGTATCCACTTCAGTGCTGAGTAGAGTTGCCTGGCACGTAGTAAGCACTTAACAAATACCATCATCATCATGAACAAATACTATAATTATTATTTGATTTGGTCTAATTATAATTACTCACAACTTACCTATTTGCACTTCAGATCCCTGGCTTTGATCAAGCTGACATCTTGTTTATTCCTGATGAATTTCTTCACCATCTTCCTCATCCCACATCTCAACACCCTCCTCAGTATTCATGCATTTATCTGTTTATTTATGGTTTATGTATTTGTTTGTGTGCATCATTTACATGTGCCCCCACCCTTATACATTGTATTTATATATCAATTTGTCTACTATCTTCCCATTCTGATTATAAACTCCTCAAGAACCAGTTTTACTCCTTTTGTCTGTTCCCCAAGCACTTAGTACAGTGGTCTACATATTGTAAATACCCTATCAGTACTGATCTTTCCTGTGCACTGAGACAGTTGGGCAGTTGAAGGAGCAAACTGTCTCTTTGAAGCATAGCTTCTTCAATTCATTAGCTTCTAAACTTTCTTCCCATCAGGATTTTGAATTCAATAATCTTGGATCACTTCCATTAAGGTTTCCATGCACCTTTAGATCTTACTAACTCAACATTGATTTTGGAGTAAGAATAAAACAAGAAGCATCTCTGCCTCAATTTATTCCTCTCTTTTTGGAACTATGAAATTGCCCCAAGTATAATTAAGCTATCTGATTAGTGATCTGTAGCCTACTGAATGGTTTTCCCCAGAACTGTATTGGATTTAAAAAATCCCCCAACACCCAGTATTGGCCCTAGCCTTTTTTGGTGATTTAACCAAAGAAGGCCTAACCCCACTTCTCTTCCTAGTAGACTCTAGTCATGATGAACAGAGATTTATGGATGTGTGTATGTGTGTGTTTTGTTCCAATTTCATCTTTGGTGTCTTCTTGCATAGGATTTTGCTGATAATTCCATGAGGTTTTCTGCTCCCCTGTGGACCCTGACACGATGGGAATCCCTGAAGGCCCCTTTGGAAGTGCCTTGAGGTCAGTAGAGGAGGTCAGTGAAAAAGCCTCATAATAATCCCAGAGAAATTCCACTTTGGAAAACCCCCCATTGTGGATTAATATGCAGGCCTTTCGAAGGAGTTTGTTGCTAGTTGATAATAACAATAATAATAATAATGATGATATTTGTTAAGCACTTATTATGTGCCAAGCACTTTACTAAGCGCTGGGGTGATATAAGTAAATCGGGTTGGACACAGTCCCTGTCCCACATGGGGCTCACAGTCTCATTCCCCATTTTACAGATGAGGGAACTGAGGCCCAGAGAAGTGAAGTGACTTGCCCAAGGTCATAGAAGCAAACGTGTGGTGGAGCCGGGATTAGAACATGTGATCTTCTGACTCCAGCCCTGTGCTCTATCCACTATGCCATGCTGGGTCTGGGACAGTCCACTTCCTACGCCAAACCCAAGCATTTCTGAGGACCCAGAAATTCTCAAAGGATAATAACAGCTATCCTGTTATAGTAACTTCCTCCCTCTCCTCAGGAATACAATTACTTTCTTGTATCATTTTTAGAAAGTAACAACTGGATTTTCAATGTGAATGGTCTATCTTTTCCATACCATTTGGTTCTTCCTTAATGAGAAGCAAGTGCTTCAAGATGTAGGAAGAGCTTTGATCCAGTTATTATGTTGTGTTGTTTAAATACATTTCCTTCATCACTGCTACTGAGATAGCTCTGTCTTTCTTTTGATTCATTATCAAAAAATCAACCACTCGCTTGCAAGCTGGTTTCAGTGTTTTTATTAGGGTTTTTACGGAGTCCATAAAAATAGAAACGTGTTTTAGAAGTATGGCTCTGGTGATACATATATTTTTAATTTAACATATTCAGTTAAAAGATTAAAATCCCTGATATATAGTGGTGTGTGTCTTTTCTATATTTCAGTATAGAAGCCAGAGGGGAAGAAAAGCAAGGACTGTACAGCTTGCTACAGAAAGGTGGATCCCAATTTCACTATGCAGGTTGGGTCTATACATTTCAGTAGCTATAGGTAATTTTAGGTAATTTTTCTTTAATTGCTCCAGTTCGTGTTCAGGAAAAAATATCCTGAGTGTGATTGCTAAAGATAATTCATCTTTGACTTTGATTGGCTTGTTATGAGACAAGGAAAATACAATAACCTTTCCCTATACATCTTATCTTTCACTATGGTTTGTACATCTGAAAAACAGCATACTCTCAAAAACCAAAATCTATACATACATGGCTACTAATCCTATATACTAACCCTAAAAAATGTTCAGTATTTTGAAAAAACAAACAAAATAAGAGAGTGGTCTCAGAAATGCTTTACATTTAAATACAATTTACATAATATAAACACATTCATATCTTCATTGGTTAAAACTGGTCAAACGTTTCATTCTGGCTTGTGGCCCTAGGCAAGAATCACAGTTTTAAATAAGTGAATACACGTTGTGTCCAAATCATATCGACTAACTGGGGAATCAGGTGGCTTCAGTTTCATATCAGGGCAGGCATAAAGTCAAATGAAAAGTCCTTCTAAAATGCTCATCACTCAACAATATTTCCTTGAATTACTCTCACATTTGCAGTGCTTCCAAAAAGGAATCCATGATGCAGCACTTCCTAGATTTCACAGATTGCCTTCCAATTAAACTTCCATTAGATTTTAAGCTCCTGGTGGGCAGGGTTCAAGTCTACCAGAACCATTGCATTGTACTCTCCCAAGCACTTAGTACAGGGCTCTGCACTAAACTAGACTAGATTCTGCTCTAGACTATAAGCCTGGTGTGGACAAGGATTGTCTCTCTCTACTGCTAAATTTTACCTTCCAAGCGCTTAGGACAGTGCTCTGCAAACAGTAAGCACTCAATAAATACTATTGAATGAATGAATGAATAAGCACTCAGTAAATACCACTGATTCACTGATTGAGTGAATTTAACCTCACTTCCCAAAAGATCTCCCTGAAGGCTGGGTCCTTCTAGAGGAAACCCAATTTGCAGTCAGATTAACACATCACTTGGGTTTCCCACAGATCACATACACTAAAGAGAGTACTGGGTCTTTACCCTCAGAATAAAGCTCAATAAAAATGTATAAAGCCATTGTTGACTATCCCTCAAGCAGAACGATTGATTGATTGATTGATTGACCATTTTCTGATTAGCAGACCTGCCAAGGCAGAAACTGATCCTTTGCCCAATGATGCTGGAGGTCTTTAGATTGTCCTGCTGTGTCCAGATGACTATTTTTTTTTACTTCATACCATGAAGGAAGAGGTGAGGAGCACCCAGTTGATGCCCTAAGTATATTAGTTATTCCAAATTGATTTGATAATAATTATAATAATGATAGCATTTATTAAGTGCTTACTATGTGCAAAGCACTGTTCTAAGCACTGGGGAGGTTACAAGGTGATCAGGTTGTCCCACAGGGGTCTCACAGTCTTAATCCTCATTTTACAGATGAGGGAACTGAGGCCCAGAGAAGTGAAGTGAGTTACCCAAAGTCACACAGCTGATTTTATGTACTTGCTTAATTGAAGTCATGCATAGCGGTCATTCATTCATTCATTCATTCAATCATATTCAATCTGTGTGCAGAGCACTGTACTAAGTGCTTGGGAAGTACAAGTTGGCAACATATAGAGACAGTCCCTACCCAACAATGGACTCACAGCACATATTAAATGAATAAAACGCATGACAATAGAGAGATGGGCTGAGAAGGTAATAGCTCAGCCTATCCAGACAGGTGTGAAGTGCCAAGAAAGGGTCATTTTCAACACATAACTCAATTTCCTAATTATCAGTAAAATCCCTGACTGGGTTGGGTTTACCCAGACCCACGAGGTATCCACCAGAGATTGCTCCTAGCAAAATTTTTAGCAGTGGGAACCAAGACCCATTTCAGGAAATGTGAAAAATTCAAAAACATTTGGAAGTTATAACTGAATCAGGAGTTTGTCTCTCGGTAGGCTGAGTAAGAAATGATGATCAAGCCAGAAGGAGGAATGAAAGAATAACTGGGCGATACTTGATTAATAACAGCATTGACTTTGAACAATTTACTCTAAAGACACAATATCAGAGAGCCAATTTTCAATATCTTAAGGCTTACTGACTGGGATGGAAGACATGGTTAAAATAGTGCAAGCTTCATCATTTTCTTTTTCATTGCTTCAAAACCAGGGTGACTTATACGTTATGAGGTCTCAGTCATATATGCAGTCATTTTTCTCAAGTACACAGAACCGTCAATTAGAGAACTTGTAAGTCCATCTAGTCCAGGAAAGGGAGTTTGACAAGAGGACTCTTGCATCTCCAAAAGGCAATTCCTATCACAAAATTGATCCAGACTGCAAAGATCACCATCTCTTTCTCACACTTTAATGATAATATTTTGAATCTCCCGCAGCATCTTGTGCTTGAATATATCAAGATACACTGTAAATACGAATTAAGTCCTCATTTTACAGGTTGGAGAAGTAGTTCCAGAAGCAGAGCAGTTAGGAAAGAGAATAGTATTGTCACGCTCCATTTTCCACTCTCCCACCCTGGGCTACCTACACCAAGCTTCCTGGACTATAGCTCATTATGGACAGAGAATATCTCTGCTAATTCTGTTGTGGTGTACTCTCCCAAGCATTTAGTACAATGTTCTGCACATAGTAAGCACTCAATCAGTACCACTGATTGATTGATTGATTGGAGATCCTGCAATGGGTTCCACCATTTGGATAGGAAGAGTCCAGGGACAGGCTGTCTCATATCAGATGCAGGTAATTAGGATGGGACAAAAAACACGGAAGGGCTGCCCAAACAGAAAAAAAGCCAAGGACTAGAAGAAATGTTATTCTCTAAGGTGGTAATTGCCCCTACCTCTTCTCTCCTTTGGTCCCATTCTTCCCATCTGGGAGTACTTGTTTCACTTCTTATATGGTTTTCATTCACCTTTGGAATTTTTTTTTGTCTATTTAGCTTGTGTGGTTGTGGCTATAAGATGAAGCCTTGAGGTTCAACTCATTTGATGCATTTTCCAAAGACAGACATCAGTTTATGCTCCGCATCTTGGAATCCTCATCTCTGCTACAGTCTACAGAGAGCAAATAACCACACCTAGGCTTCCCTCCCAGTCCACTGGCAAGAAAACCGTAAACAAGTACAGGTGGTGAGAGATAAAGAATTTTTACTGAACAGCCACCTGCAGCCACATTCCCTTGTATTCACAGGAGACCTGCAGCTCCCTCCTAGCTTCTAATGATTCTCTTGGTAAACTGTTCTATGTACCGTAATATTCTCCTGGTTACATGGTTATTGGAGACTGTGACTGCCACAGCCCCCCGACCAATGGGTTCTGAGTGCCACCAGCCTCCCATCTCCTTCTGCCCTATTCCCTCCAAGGGCAATCATTCCCTACAGGATCCAGACATGGTAATCCGGAATCCCATCTCCCTTGCCATAGCTGTGGCACTGGAATTTCGGAAAAGCTGCCGTTTTCATGTCTTCCAACAGGAACACAAAGTATTCTTATGAACAGAGAACACAATGCCTTATTCTAAGTCCTTTTGCATATAAAAACATGTAATGCCCTCTGATTTTTTTTGTTCTTTTTCTGACAGGAACCGTGAAGTCAAAAACCACATCAGCCCTGCAGAAGAGAAGAACTTCACAATAGAGGCAAAAATAAATCAGAACCACGTACTGCATCATATTTCACAGAAAACTGTGTACATTTTTTCCCCATACAGGACATACTTCAAATAACAAAATAATTTTAACAACTGTAATGATCCTTCCTCCTTTAGAAGTAGATTTTTTTTCCCTTTTGGTACATAAATAGAAGGAAATAGTCTCTGAAATATTTACGCCCAGGAATTGTTGCTTTGCAGTTGGTGGTTGTGTGTGTTTCATTTTTGGTTTAAACTGTCGACATCTTTAGTTTTCATTTTCTCTCCACCCACGTGCATTCTTTCCAAATTTATATACCAGTCTCCGTCCATCAACTCGTTCCAGAATTTCTCTCTTATAATAGTATCTGTTAAAAAGAAAATTGTACAAGGGCTAGGTCAGATTGGGGAGATGATACATCTGAGAACACTCCAGGATAAGAAATTAAAATTGGTCATGATACATGTTCACTTTAAAGGTCTTTGGACACAGTACCTCATGGCACGGCTCAGTTTTTCATATGTCATGCTGCTGTTGTTTTTCTTCTTTCCCCACAGCTGAGCCACTGCCTCCGATTTCAAGAATCTGAAGATGCCCTCAGACCTGTCTTCCCATTTTATTAACCCCGGGTTCTTGTCTGGATTCAGGAGAATATCTCGGATAAACTCCCAGAGGTGAGTCCCTCGGGGATCTAACAGAAAGAAACAGAGAAGGGTGTTGAGTAAAGAAAAGGACCGGGCAGCAGGGGAACTAAGGACCAAGAGTTAAGTGCTGGAATAGATATAAGATAATAAAATCAAATGGACTGCCTGTCCTACATGGGGCTCCCGTCTAAGAAGGAGGGTGTACAGATATTTTATCCCCATTTAACAGTTGAGGAAGCTGAGTCACAGAGAGATTAAGTGACTTGCTCAAAGTCACTGACAGCAGGCAAGTGGCAGAACCAGTACTAGAACCCTGGTTTCCTGACTCCCAGTTTCATGGTCTTTCCACTAGGCCACAACCTAGAACTCATACACGATGCTTCTATGAACATTCATCTATTACTCTCAGCTAAGCGGCTCCGTGCTTCCAAAGTTTTTCAACTGCTGGAACTTATTGGGGTGGGAGGAAGGAGGAACAAGGTTGGAGAGTGAAGTGGCCTCTGAAACAGAAGACTGAAAATGATATTAGGCCACTCAAATATTCAGAATCAAATCTTGAGAACTATCAGAACTCTCCATTCTTCCACAAGGAGTGTTCCTATCAACCAATCAATCAATTGCATTTATGATTGCTTACTGTGTGCAGAGCACTGAACTCAGCTCTTGGGAGAGTACAATATAGTTGGTCAACATGTTCCCTGACCACAAGGAGCTTACAGTTTTACTCCATCTTTTAGATTAAGTGTCATTAGAAAATTGGGAAACATCCTTCTGACAACACATGGCTCTGGGTACAACTCAGCCCAGTGTCGGAAGAAACACATGCGCACGAATCTTCAGTTTCAGCCAAAGCGGAATCACCATAGAGCACAATTTGGCCTCCAGGGAGTTTGTCGGGAATGTACAGCCCCCACATTAGAGGCACACTAAGAGGAGATCCAGCTGCCCAGAGCATGGATTGGACATCTCAGAGAAGGGAGACTTCAAAATCCCAACTGATGGATCAATCAATCAATCATTCATATTTGTTGAGCACTTATTGTGTGCAGAGCACTGTACTAAGCACTTGGGGGGTACAACACAACAATATAACAGACACATTCCCTGCCCACAAAAAGCTTACAGTCTAAAGTGGGAACTGATGCCCAACTATCTCTCCTGAACAGTCAATTTCACAGGGTAGTTGAAAGAAGACCCTTCTGGGCTACCTTACATCATCCTTGCAGGTCCACTGGGTGAGATTATGGGGCCCATCTTTTTTGTTTTAATGGTATTTTTTGTGCTTTTACTATGTATCAAACACTGTTCTAAGTGCTGGAGCAGATGCAAGTTAATTAGGTCAGACACAGTCCCTGTCCCACACGGGGCTCACAGTCTAAGTAGAAGGAAGACAAAAAAGGAACACTGAGGCACTCGGAGGAGTTAAGTGACTTGCCCAAGGTCACACAGCAGGCAACTGGAAAAACAAGGGTAGAACCCAGCTCCTCTGATTCCCTGGGCCATGCTCTTTCCACTAGGCCATGCTGCTACTTCTTATTTTTATTATTATTAATAGTAATAATAATAATAATGGTATTTGTGAAGTGCTTACTAAGAGGCACGCCCTTTACTAAGCACTGATGTAGATACAAGTTAATCAGATTGGACACAGTCCCTGTCCAATGCAGAGCACACTGTCTCAATCCCATTTTACAGATAAGGAAACAGCGATACAGAGAAGAGAAGTGACTTGCCCGAGGTCATGTAGCAGACAAGTGGCAGAGGAGGGATTAGAACCCATGACTTTCTGACTCCCAGGCTTGTCTCTATCCACTACACAATGATGCTCCTATAAATATAAGTGTATATTATATATTACTTTATACTATGTAAATTGCATCTTTTATATTATATAATATATAAATATATTGTATTATATATTAAGATATATCAGTTATATTTTCATATATATGTTAATAAATATATAATTAACCAATTGTTTAAAACGCTCTTGCTCTGGTATTAGACAACTCAAAAAATGGATGCAGATGTGTGACAGAGAAAAAGATTTGCTTATTCCTGGCCAGTTTACCCTTGAGCCTAATGTGCAGCTCTTCTTCCCTCGCTCATAACTCCCATCCCCTGTTAAGGCTAAGGTGTTCATCTGACAGTCATCAACTTACTGTGCTTTTTGGTATGGGATTTCGGAGGGTGTTCTTGCTCCTTTTTCATATCAGGAGAATCTGTAGAAGATGAAAATGAGACCCACCCCAGTTACATATTCTCAATTCACCTTTTTTCCTAATATAAAAATGAAAGCATCGATTACAAAGGAGATTGTCTTTCAAATCAAGGGAGTTCCTTTCTTATATGTGTAAAGTTATATTTTAATCAGGCTGACAAAGAAACCATTGATGGTTAAGAGCTGGGTACAGAGGGCTATAGTTGGCTGGTGAAACATATAAATTAGTTTAACAAATGACTCACACCGTGCTCCTTGCCCTTGTCCTGGAAGGAGAAATGTCCTCTATGGCAAAAAGGAACTCAGTTGTGTGGAGAATGAAATGGGTAGGCCTCTGCGGAGATTTTTTTTGTTTGGGGAGGTCAGAGCTGGTGATGTGTAAACATCAATTCTTCAGAAAATATATATATCTTTGTAGCTTTCCATTTACTAGAAGAAGACACCCTTGATGATGAAATTCACCTGTGGTTGTGTGTGTGGTTGCATCGGGCTAAGTGGGATTCACAGTCCCAACTACACTGGACACACAAAGGCAGTTTTTTGTTGTGTGGCTGTGTTTATTGTTTGAAGTGCCTGGCACTGGGAATGACATTATCATATACTCAGTTAGCTAATATTTTGCATTTGGGATTAGCTTTGGGTTGAATAAAAATTCAAGCCAACCTGACTAAAAGATTTTTGATGACTCCATTTCCTATTGTTCCCCCCATCCTTTAGACCCTTACCAGAAAGACAGACAAGTCACTGATTCAATCCCCTTACAACAACACATTTCTCAGAAGCCAGAAGCCAGGAAGATTCAACCATTGGGCGCTTATTGTGTATTTAGGTCTAAGTCACCCCACCCCTTGGAAGAAAACAAATTTTAAGCTGGAGAATTCTCTGTGTCATCCTTTGTTGATTAAGCAGTTTCATGTCTGACGGCACAACCGTACAGCTTCTCTCCACAAAAGGCCTCTGGTGATTTCTTAAAGGTACTACTCCTCTGTGCAGAGTTGCACAGCCATGGAGGGAAGGTTAAAAGAATCTGACAAGGTATTACTCTGCTTAATCCGACCCAGTGGAGTGGATAAAAACTTCCCTCTCTTAAACCCTTATGATGGTAGACACACAACTCCAACTCCTGTTGTGGTTGGTTTCTCTGGAACCCGGTGAGACTAACTCACAGGACAACTAAATTGCCACTAGGCGGATGGGTGCAGGGCAAATTTGCAACATTTCTTCATGAGGTGACAGTGTTGCAATAGCACTGGCCCTGTCACATCTGCCAGACAATGCTCCATCACTGATATCATGGTTAATAATAATGGCATTTATTAAGCACTTACTATGTGCAAAGCACTGCTCTAAGCACTGGTGTTGTCCTAAAGACAAAGGGAAGTGGCTGATCAAGGTCCTGGTCAAACTAACTTTTCAGGAGCATGCTTGAGAGATAGTGGTGGCTCTTCCAGGCCTGGAGTTGGTTTCTGAGAAATCCCAGGGCTGTGGGGGCCTACCTGACAGTCAAGTCAACTGCTTCATTTTTAGGTTTATTCAAAATTTGCTGGGCTAGTCTATTAGGAATAAAGTTTTTTCCGATTTTGCAGAGCTAGAGGGCTACAACACAGCACATTCCCTACTTTCAGACCTTCCAAAAAATGAAGTTTTAACATAAGGGCAGTGAACCAAGGGTGAAAGACAGAGTCTGAGTTTTCTTTCTTTTATTTTTTCCTTCTTTCTTTCTTCCTTTCTTTTTTTCTTTCTTTCTTCCTTTCTTTCTTTCTTTCCTTCTTTCTCTCTTTCTCTATTTCCTTCTTTCTGTCTTTCTTTCTTGCTTTCTTCTGTTAAGCACTTACTATGTGTCAAGCACTGCTCTTAGTGGTGGGGTAGATACAAGTTTATCAGGTTGGGCACAGTCCCTATCCCAACTTGCACTTCCCAAGTGCTTAGTGCAGTGCTCTGCACACAGTAAGCACTTAATAAATACAATTGAATGAATGAATGGGGCTCACAGTCTGAGAAGGAGAGAGTAGGATTTAATCCCCATTTTACAACTGAGGAAACAGAGGTGCAGAGAAATGAAGTGACTAAGCCAAGGCTACACAGCAAGCAGTTGGCAGAGCTGGGATTAGAACCCAGGTAGGCCCCGGCTCTTTCCACTAGACCATGCTTCTCCTCTCCCACCGCCTCCACCCATCTCTCCCCAGTGCACATTCTACTTGGTAAGAGAGTGAAATTACTGACCTGCCAATGGAGTCACTCCTTTTGATCTCTAAGTCTATTTTAAAAAATCAAAAAAGTGCCCCCACTTTTTGATGCTTGCTGGGTGGTTTAATGATTCACTATCATAATTGCTTGCTCTGGGAAAGTTTCACACTTTGCTTTCGCCGGGTCTTGCCCCCACTACCCTGGCACAGAGGCCTAGTTTTAGCAGAGTGGTAACAAGCTGAAGATTTTATGGATCAAAGTGTTAGAGCATGACTTCAACCAAGAGACCTTGCAAAGCAGCAAAGGTTTCAAATATTTGCATATGATTCACCTATGAGCAATTTCTTTACGGGATATACAAATTTCAATTTTATAATAGATTGTGCCACCCTAGCTTTAGGCTCAATAAGCCAGTGGATAAACCCATCAAGCCAAGTTAGAGTGATTGGGCCTCAGGACTATCAGGTGGATCTGGAATACTGGCAGCCATTTTCTGAAAATGGGCGGATGACAGGAAAGAAAAACGAAATCCCCGCCTGCCCTCCCACCCCCACTTTATCACAGAGTGCATCAGTTTAAGTTGTGCCTCGCCTTGGCTCACCTTGTTACTTGAGCTAAAACATAGAGAGATATTTAATTACAGTACTTTCATGAAATCCTAGGATTTCAAGACCAGATGACTCAGTAAAGGTACACAGAACTTTTCACCACATATGCATCCAGCCCAGATTGACTGTGACAGTAACAAGTTCCCACCTGGGCATGGGTCAGAAATCTGTGTAAAGCCATAATCAATCAATCAATCAATCCATATTTATTGAACACTTTGTGCAGAGCAAAGTACTAAGTGCTTGGGAGAGTACAGTACCACAGAATTAGCAGACACGTTCGCTGCCCATAAACGAGCTTTCAGTCTAGAAGGGGAGACAGATATTAATATTAACATAAAAACCCATCCTGCTGTGGTATTAGTGTGCAGCAACTTTCTCCCAGGAACTCGTGCCTATTTGCAATTCTTTCTCCCCAGTCATCCTTCCAGGAAGGTATGGGATAGGGCTTACTACCCCAAGGCCCAGTGAAGTGAAGTCACTTAGCCAGCATCAGGCAGCTTGTCACCACCGGGGGATCCAGAAGCTACGTAATAATAATTATAATAATGATGGTATTTGTTAAGCGCTTACTGTGTGCCAGGCCCTGAACCAAGTGCTGGGGTGGATACAAGCAAATCAGTTTGGACATAGTCCCTGTCCCATGTGAGGCTCACTGTCACAGTCTCCATTTTACAGATGAGGTAACTGAGGCACAGAGAAGTGAAGTGACTTACCCAAGGTCATACAGCAGACAAGTGGTGGAGCCAGGATTAGAACCCAGGAACTTCTGACTCCCAGGCCCGTGCTCCAATTCCCAGGTCGAAGTATGCCACCTCAGACCTAATAATTGGGGTTCCTTAGTTCATCTATTCTCCTGTTCCATAAAGGTCCCTCTACCAAGTGGCATTGGGTAACACGGCTGGAATTAGGAGACTTGAGCTCCATCTCATGCAGAAAAGTTATTTTCTCTGATCTGGAACACAATTCCCAGCCTGGATAGAGGTCCTTTCCTGAAGGGGATTTTTAGCTTCCAGCACTCTAAAGAAAACATTCCTCATTATCCCATAAAGAGGCAACTGCTAATCAATTCCAGAATCTCACACCTACTCAGTGTCCAATTCTTAAAATGCAGAGTCAGGCTAAGCTAGCAAGCAACCAGCCATCTGTCTGAATGACAGGGGAGGAACAACCCTTGTCCAGGAGGGAAGGAAGGGAGAAAAGCATTGGACAGCTGCTGAGCTTCCCTTAGTCTTTCAGGCTGGTGACAGCATATAGGACATGCTCATCACTCACCCTGTTCCAATAATAATAATAATAATAGTGGTATCTGTTTAGTGCTATGTGCCAAGCACTGTACTAAGTGCTGGGAGAGATCAAATAATCAATCAACCATATTTACTGAGTGCTAACCATGTGTAGAGCACTGTACTAAGCGCATGGGAGAGTACAATGTAACAGAGTTGGTAGACACATTCCCTGCTCCCAAGGAGCTCGGTGTTGAGAGGAGATACAGCATAAGCAGATTAGACACAGTCCTTGCCAACCAGAAGCTCTGCCCAGTGATCATGCTGCCAAATGGCTACGTTTTTCATGGCTAATACATGCCCCAGGTCTCATTTGACAAAAAGAGCCTGATCTGTAACTACAACATTTTTACCTATTCCTTTGGCACAAGCAAATCCAGCACTTGCAGGTTCCTACAAGCAAACACACACACACACACACACACACACACACACACACACACACACACACACACACACACACACACATATATATCAAGGAATAAAATATCGAGGCATCTTTTTATAACCCCAATTTGCCTGGGCAAAGACTCATGATCACATATACACTTCAGCATTTGTAGGTCCTATAAATCAATGTGCAGTTGTGTGGAGGCAGGTCTCAAAGGGCCCTCAAAATGCTACTTTATTCTGTACAAACTTATTTTATAGGCACAGGAATTTAGAGACACAATTGCCCACCTACCAATTACAACCATGACGATGTCCCCAAATATGAGGGGAAAGACACTGCTAACAATTGCAAATTGCACGCATAGCTTCTGGACTTAGGGAGATGTGCAAATTCTTCTTCGGAAAATAATGGCTCACAAATTAGAAGACCTTTTCCCCAGGTTAGTCCTTTCAGAACCTCCTTGGGACAAGAATCGGTTCTGATGAGAAAGATGGGGAAGGGACAGAAATCTGACATGCAACTGATGTATGCCTGTGTTTCTGCCCAACCAGAGATGTCAGAAAGATAGCTTACCAAGAGGAAGGTGTCCAGTAGTTGTCATGGAAATCTGGGCTCGGCAAAAACTTTTACTGTCCAATAATTCTGTCAATGAAAGGAGAGTAAAAATGTAAAATCGGTTCCTGCACCAATGAAGTTTTTGAGACCACAAAGATGCTTCAAATGTTGTGAAGTTAGTTACCTACTGTACTACCATAGTTGGTGTCATATAAATAATTCTCTTCTTTCCAAGTCGCCATGATTGAAGGATCTGAAAATGGAAGGAAAGGAAGATGATCAGCAATTTGAATTTCTATCCAGCAAAGCAAATGATGTGCTGACTGTCCTGTTCTACTGGAAATCAGAGAAGAGATGTCAGAGAATTGGAAATCCATGAAAAAGAAGCCAAATTTTGTACATTTATTCCAATGGGTGCCATGGCATAGAAACATCCTCCTTGGAGAAAACTAATTTGAAAAAAATATCTGGAATATTTTTTTTAATTAGTCTTCTGATTAGTTGGGCTCTCTTTCTGAACAGTACAATAGTGTCAATCAGTAAATCAGTGCAGTCGTTCAAATGGTGAGTACATCCTAGCACTTAATATTTTGTGGGTTAAAACTTAGAAGGAAAACTGGGAAAAGGAAAGTCTGAATCTGCACTCTCAAACACACAAAATTTGGACTTTAATGTCCTTCACCAGAGGCTCCTCCCCTTTTCACAACGGAGAAAGAGAGGGGAAAGGTAGAAAACTTTCCCACTGGATCAGCAGGTTCTTTACTCTGATTAGATGAGGATCAGTTTGTTTCCTTGTATTCGCAGATCTGAAACACCCCCTCCTTTAGCCGCATCCATGATTCCCAGTTCCGAATAGTATGACTCCAGGAGAGCATTGTTTTGTTTTGATAATATAAATGGAATAAAATCTGAGTCATTGGCTAAGTCCTCCTGTTTACGACATAGGGATTTAGCTGGTATTTTAACTAATAGCTACGTGTTTGGGCATCCCAAGCCCAAGTTCTTTGGGTTACACCCACTCCCTGTTTGGTCACCTCCTACACCTGTTGTTGTTTCTAAAAACAAATCGAATCGAGGAGGTTTGGGGGGTGACAGTCCCCTCTCCTCAAAGGGTGGACCTACCTCCACACCCATCATCCCCAGTCTCTGAGGCTCCGTGACCCAATCGTCTCCCTTGTCTACACAAGGAAAAACTGAATTCCTGAGTGAGCTCCCTAGGCATGCCACTCGTGACTCTCCTTGTGAAGAATTCCACAGGGTAATTGGGGCTGTTCACTACCCAAAGGACAGCGGCATGGAGCCAGTCACTGAAGGAGACCAAGTCAGGCAATAAGCCTCCAGTTTCTGGTGTGGCTGTGTACAAGAGCCACAGAGGTGGCTGCTGAAGCTTAATTAATGTGCTTAACAGATATTGTTTTTCTTTTAATAATGGGGGAGTAGCCATTTTATGAAGTAGTAAATACATGCATGGGGCCAATTTCTGCCCTGAGTAAGTCACCACAACCTCAGGGCCAAATTCTGCCTTCGGTGGCTGGCACGCAACTCCCACTGAAGCCAGTGGCAAGATCTGTCCCATACAGTTTGCACTCTACATAATCTGGGAAGGGACTGAGCATTCGGGGGTAGATCCTGGACTACTGGGTCCTTCCATCAAGAGACGGAGGCCAGACTCCCTTCACTTCCCAGGGAGTCATAGGCTCTTTAATGTCTCCCATTTTCATGGGCAACCCAGGGGGGAAGTGTGGGGTCTTAGACAAGCCGGCCCATTTCATAACACTCTCACCACACCTCCTTGAAGAGAGGCATTTACTAGGAGGGCTCTCGAAAGGGACTTCCTTCTAGAATTGGATCCTTGGGGAAAGATCTGGAAGACCCATCCTAAACACTAGATTAACTTTGCTTTCTATAACTAAGCACCAGTAGGGTCCTCCTTGCTCTTAAGTGCATACCCAGAAATATTGGCATTTCGACACCAGTGCTACTCACCTGTTTGTTCTGTCTTAACAATGACATTGTGTGTTGACTGGAATAGATCACTGCCACACTGACCTTCAAGAGATTGAAGCAGAAAAAGCCAAGTGAAACTAAGTTAAAAAAGAGCCAAAAACCCATTCAGTTTAAGCTGAACTTATTCACTGAACCCACACTCATTCAGGAACCACCTTAGCTACTAGCAATTCAAGCAATAGTCAGGACTATTAAGAGATACGCTTTCCAGAGGAAGGATTCAGTTTAGCCATAGTGTCTCTCATTTGATTCCTGAACCCATTACTCCCCATTACTCTGAGGGTGGATAGATTATAATTGTAATATTTGTCAAGCACTTACTGTGTGCCAAGCATTATACCAAGTTCTGGGTCAGATATAACATAATCAAGTCCTACAAGGGACTCCACAGACTAAGTAGGAGGGTGGTGGGGGAAAAGGTATTTAATCCCCATTTTACAGTTAAGGAAACTGAGGCATAGAGATGTTAAGTGACTTGCCTGAGGTCAAACAGCAGTCAAATGGCAGAGTCAGAATTTGAACTCAGATCCCCTGACCCCCATTCCAAGATTCTAGACCATGTTGATTCTCTTAATGTAGCCTGAATGCTATGGAAGAGGATTAGCCCTTGGGGAATAGTAGTTCTTCATTTCTACTAGAATCAGGCCAAAGAGAAGCAACATGGCCTAGTGGACAGAGCAAGGGCCTGGGAGTTGGAAGGACTGGGGTTCTAATCTCTGCTCCGCCACTTGTCTGCTATGTGACCCGGGGCAAGTCACTTAACTTTTCTATGCCTCAGTTATCTGTAAAATGGAGATTAAGACTGTGAGCCCGATATGGGACATGGACTGTGGCCAACCTGATTTGCTTGTATCTACCTGAGATCTTAGTATAGTGTCTGGCACAAAGTAAGCACTTAAATAATAATAGTAATAATAATAATAATAATAATAATAATAATAATAATAATAATAATAACAGTGGTATTTGTTAAGCATTTAACCATGTGCCAGACAAATACATTAACAAACACATTTTAAAAAAATTAGTCTTATAGTGGTCGAAAAACCAGGAAGAGCTTCTTGCAGTTAAAACTCGAGTAGATTTTTGAAAGAAGCAGTAGAATCCCCTACCCTGGAATGATGCAAAATATGTAGACAGCCATCTGTCTGCACCATAATCTGGAAGCAGGGGAATAGACTACATGGTCCCACTAAGGGATGTCTTGCAGCCTAAGAATTCTCTCCGGATGGAGAGGGTCAGATGTGGAGATGAAGGGAACACTACAGAGGAAATTCTGAGCTGGGAAACATCTTGTCTAAGAAAAACACTCCTCCCCAACTCAGAGGTGTCAATAGAAAAATCAGAGAGGATGAGAAGCAGCATGGCCTAGTGAATAGAGCACAGGCCTGGGAGTGAGAAGGAGCTGGGTTCTAATTTCTGCTCCACCACTTGCCTGCCATAAGACCTTGAGCAAGTCACTTCACTTCTCTGTGCCTCAATTACCTCATCTGTGAAATGGGGATTAATTCTCTGAACCCCGTGTGGGACATGGACTGTGTCCAACCTGATCAACTTGTATCTACCCTAGCACAGAGTAAGCACTTAACAAATACCATTAAAAAAAGAAAGATCATCTCCAAGTTCATCTCAATCAGCCAGTCAATCATATTTATTGAACACGTACCATGGACTAAGCACTTGGGAGAGTGCAATGCAACAGATTTGGTAAACACGTTCCCTGCCCACAACACAAGGAGCTTGCAGCCTAGAGTCGACATACTCTCCCTCCTCGAGACCCTGGGTAGCCACTCCTGGCCTTGATTTAGGATGCTGTCTAAAGGAAGTAAATTTTATATGGGGGAGATATTTTCTTGTCAGCTGATCATTATTTCTGGGAAATTTTTTTAGTGTCTTGTCTGGTTTGTTTCTAGTAAAAAAGAAATGAGTAGCAGTGAGCTGGGAGGGGGTGACTGACAGCCTGAGAGTGAGCTCATCCAAAATGGCTAGTGGTAAGAGAGACCCAGATGGGTGGAATGCTGTTGTACCAATTATTTTTCAAGCTCCCCCCTTGGGTTGACACTATGTTCCAGAACAAGTAGCTTTGACAGAAGTATGCAAAATACCAGTCAAAATATCAGCCAAATTAATCTTGGGTTCATTCGTCTCTATGTATTTTACAGCAGGATGCTTTTACATAAGATACTGTTTGAAGAAAACATTCTAGGAAATACCTTTCACATCACTTTCAAATCCTGAGCTAAGGCAAAGTTCAAATGAGGTAAAATTATACCAAAATTTCCCAATACATATTTTCTTCATGAAATGTAATTATGCCCACAGTGAGTCTGTTGTGGGAACACACATCCCCTCATGTATTTTGTGAGCATCATCAGAAAAGTGTCTTTCGAAGATGTCTTTGGAAATAAAGTTCGATTGTGTAAATTCCATATGGAGTTTCGTATTTACATTTAGAATCATAAGGCATTCTAGAGTTATGCAGTACTGAATTCCATAAACAGCTACAAGCCTACATCATCAATCATCATCATCAATCATATTTATTGAGCGCTTACTGTGTGCAGAGCACTGTAATAAGGGCTTGGGAAGTACAAATTGGCAACATATAGAGACAGTCCCTACCCAACAGTGGGCTCACAGTCTAAAAGGGGGAGACAGAGAACAAAACCAAACATACTAACAAAATAAAATAAATAGAATAGATATGTACAAGTAAAAGAAATAAATAGAGTAATAAATATGAACAAACATATATACATATATACAGGTGCTGTGGGGAAGGGAAGGAGGTAAGATGGGGGGGATGGAGAGGGGGACGAGGGGGAGAGGAAGGAAGGGGCTCAGTCTGGGAAGGCCTCCTGGGAAGGCCTACACATATTCACTCACAGTTACAGAGGTTTGGAAAGAAGGAGAAAGATATATGTATGATCAATTAATCAAAGGTACTTAGGACTTACTGTGTGCAGAGCACTGTACTAAGTACTCAAGCCTGATGTATCAGTGATATTTATTGAGCTCTTACTATGCGCAGAGCAGTACATGTCTGACCTTTTTTCCTTAAGTATTAAAAGAATTAGCACAAATTGTTAGTACTCTGTTTTAACCTGTCAGTATCTTCTTATGTGTCTGTGACTTAGACTTAGCCTGCAGAACACCTTCACTTAAATGAAACTTCATCAGAGAAATCAGATTCTTGTAGCTATCAACTTATATGTATGCTGCCTTAAGGCACAATAGTTCCATGAAAATACTAGCATCAGGGAGAGAGGGAAAAGTCCCCCACTTGTCTGCTGTGGGACCTTGGGCAAGTCACTTAACTTCTCTCAGTTAGCTGTAAAATGGGGATTAAATCTTCCTCCCCCAGACTTGGACTGTGAGTCCCCTGTGGGACAGGGACTGTGTCCAACCTGATTATCTTATATCTAACCCAGCACTTAATACAGTGCCTGGCACATAGTAAGTGCTTAACAAGTACCATAAAACAAAATAAGAAAACCCTCCCAAAACCCCAACTTTCTTACTTCCATGAATTCCCAAAATTCAATGCAAATTAGCAACAGATTAGAAGCAGCATGGCTGAGTGGAAAGTCCATGGCCCTCAGAGCCAGAGGACTTGGGTTCTAATTCTGGCTCTATCTCTTGTCTGTTGTGTGATCCTGTGTGAGTCACTTTATGCCTCAGTTTTCCCATCTGTAAAATAGGGATTAAGACTGTGAGCCCTGCGTGGGACAGGGACTACATCAATCTTAATTAACTTGTCTCTACCCAAATAATAAGAATAAGAATAATTATAGTATTTGTTAAGTGTTTACTATGTGCCAAGCACTGTTCTAAGACCTGGGTTAGAGAAGCAGTGTGGCTCAGTGGAAAGAGCACGGGTTTAGAAATCAGCAGTCCTGGGTTCTAATCCCGGCTCCACCACTTGTCTGTTGTGTGACCTTGGGTAAGTCACTTAACTTATCTGTGCCTCAGTTCTCTCATCTGTAAAATGGAGATTACTGAGAGCTCACCTTCTCCAGGAAGCCTTCCTAGACTGAGCCCCCTTTTTCCTCTCCTCCTCCCCATCCCCCCTGCCCTACCTCCTTCCCCTTCCCACAGCACTTGTATATATATATATATATATATATATATATATATTTGTACAGATTTATTACTCTACTTATTTTACTTGTACATATTTACTATTCTATTTGTTTTGTTAATGATGTGCATATACCGTTAATTCTATTTGTTCTGACGATTTTGACACCTGTCTACCCATTTTGTTTTGTTGTCTGTCTCCCCCTTCTAGACTGTGAGCCCGTTGTTGAGTAGGGACCATCTCTATATATTGCCGACTTGTACTTCCCAAGAACTTAGTACAGTGTCCTGCACACAGTAAGCGCTCAATAAATATGATTGAATGAATAAATGAATGACAACCTGATTACCTTGTATCTACCCCAGTGCTTAGAACAATGCTTGGCACATAGTAAGTACTTCACAAATACCACCTTTATTATACAAGGCAATCAGGTTGTGCCATGTGGAGCTCACAGTCTCAATCCCCTTTTTATAGATGAGGAAACTGAAGCACAGAGAAGTTAAGTCACTTCCCCAAGGTCACACAACGGACAAGTGGCAGAGCCAGGATGAGACACCACAACCTCTGGCTCCCAAGCCAGTGCTCTTGCCACTAGGCCATGCTGCTTCTTATAATGTTTGGCACATTATAAGCACTTAAGTACCATTTTAAAATTAATTAATTAATAAGAAAAAAACACTCCCCCTCTCCACCTCTTTCCTGTATCAGGAAATGAAGTAATTGGTCATGGAGACAATATTTTACCCTGACTGATGAAGAATCCCATCTCTCAAGCTTTGTCTGTGCTCTTCCCAATATGCTTATCAGAAAACTCTGTCTCTACTGGGGAGGGAGATATTCACCATTCCATTTTAGATGCTGCAGGTTGCTGTAAAGGAGCTGCCCAGCTGTTCCAGCTGCCCGGGTGAATTCTTGCAAGCTCATACTGCACAGGTGTTCACCATTGATATCAAACTCCTGAAAAGGAATGCAGCTGCCATCCAGTTGATTGGTGTCCAGGAGATGCTGGAGCCATTCCCACACCTGGTACTTGGTCCAATACTGAGGATGTATCTCGTGCCACTGACTTCCAAAAAATCCATTAGAAACTGCAAAACAGTAGCTTCAATGACCTGTTGTGCTCATAATAATAATATCAGACATGAATATGCATCAGTTCCAGTTGGACGGATTCATTGTAACACATTGTGGGCCCCAAGAGGGACAGGGACCGTGCAAATTTCCCACCCTTGTACTCTCTCCCAGTGCTTAGTAAAGTGCTCTGCACACATAACTGATTAATAAATATTATGCTACTATGGCTATTACATCCACAGTTAGCATTTTCAGGAGGGACAGTGGTCTCATGGATAAACTACATTTAGGAAATGGGGTGTTGGTTTCTCGCCCAGATCTTCAACCAGTTTTCAATGGACCCCAAGCCAATCACTTACCCTCTCTGAACCTCAGCTTCCACACTTGTAAAATTGGGATAATAATACTTCCTAGCTTTCTCACCAGGACTTTATGAGGACAAATGACATAAACTTCTTTCAAGTGCTTTGAGCTCCTTAGAAGAAAGGTGCTATGTAAGCACATAGTATTACTATATATTCCCCAGTTTATGTGCCTGCCCAATAATTATCATACACACAAACAACAACCCACCCCACTTTTCACCAAAGATTTATGAAAAGAGCACCGAGATGCCTCCAGTGACCCTCTCCCAGTGGCGGATAGATTATTCACTAATCAGCAAAGGTAATTTCTCACGGAAAAAAAAATATACTGGAAAAATGCTGATCCAGAGAAAAACGACAAGGTTCATTGGGTCCTGAAAGGATCTCAGCTATGGTGTTGTCTACCAAACTGTTTATTCCCACATTTAAGAATGTGCTCAATTGTCCATCAATCCTTAATCAAATTAGCAAAGGTGTGGCATTCTTGTAAATAAGCATTTGCAAGTAAGCATTTGGTGAATCTTTAAACCCACCCAAGTGTTGGAGAGAGGCAGCTGGAGGAAACAGCATTTGAAATGTTCCCAAAAGAGCCAAGTTCAGGCCTCTTGACTAATGTTCCTTTTCTCTAGTCTAATCCCTGGGGTCTTTGGCTAAACTCAGTAGAAAAATATATGTGGAATAATGACGGGTGATGCCGGTCATCAAGGGCAAAGGAGTGACAGGAAAGCTTATTGTTTATCCAATCCAACTTGGGGGTGTGTGTCCAGAAGCTCTCCTCCACTCCAATCTTAGAAAACTTCAAGGAATGGGTGCATAAACTTGATTTAAGGCAGAGTAATTCAAGGGAATGGGTTCAGAGTGCAATCCCAAATTGTATGCATCTTTCCAAAGTGAGGTTAGCCCAATTTGGGCCCATTAAAGCTGGACTTCACATTCACCCCCTAAGGGGAAATCAGGAGAACAGGGCATCATTGCTCAGTGGGACCCCAAAACTGTTTCCTTTCAGGGGGTTTCTGGGGAAAGTTGTTTGATATAGCCTTATTGCCCCAGTTTTCTTGCCCAACTACAAAATGAACTTCAAGCAAGAACATGTGCCCCGGATCACTAACTCTTTGGATTCTACTCCCACTCTGCTGTCCTTCAAGAGAATCCTGGGGTTGACTGAGAAGACTGCCCTCAATAACAACCTTTAGGCCGATGCAGTTGGGAAACGTGAGCCATGATCTGCACTGCATACCCTTGGCTTCTTCAGTAATTTCTTTAAACGCCCATGAGCCTTGGTGACAAGTCTTCATTTTCAATGTGAGCCTGATTGAGCTTGATCTGTCAGCATCAAGGTGAAATTGTAACTCACTCCCATTTCCGGTTGCCCTCTAGGTGATTCCTGGGACTGAATTTGTGGCTTCGTGAGGACTTCAAAGTTAGAAAGTCAAAACTGGAATTTCTGCTCTCCACCAACCTAGTCCAGCCCAGCCCGGAGTATGTCCCCCATCGACAATCTGAAAATGGAGCAGGGACTGCTAGACTGGGGACTCTGAAGGGTCTTCCTGCTGCTGTTTTGTTTTGTTGTCTGTCTCCCCCTTCTAGACTGTGAGCCTGTTGGGTACGGACCGTCTCTATATGTTGCCAACTTGTACTTCCCAAACGCTTAATACAGTGCTCTGCACACAGTAAGCGCTCAATATATATGAGTGAATGAATGAATGCTGCTCTTTCAAGTTTCTTACTGAAATCCAGAGAGCAGAAAAAGTTTGGTTTGCATTCTCACAGGCTTCTGAAGGGGAAATAAAGCATGGAAAAACACTGAAAGACACCCCCTGAAAAAGACAGAGGGTAGAGAGCTCTAGCTCGGGAGCTGTTCCTCTTTCATTGTTCAAACTCAGTTCTTCTGATTATCCTCATCAGCGGAATTGGCATCATTATTGCTTGAGCCCCTTCACTGGGAAGAGCCTCAGACTGAGCCCCGTGTCTGGGATTGGGTACTTTTTTTAAATGGCATTTATTAAGCACTTATTATATGCAAAGCACTGTTCTAAGTGCTGATGAGGTTACAAGGTAATCAGGTTGTCCAACGGGGGGCTCACAGTTTAAATTCCCATTTTACAGATGAGGTAACTGAGGCCCAGAGAAGTGAAGTGACTTGCCCAAAGCCGGAATTTGAACTCATAACCCCTGACTCCAAAGCCCATGCTCTTTCCATTGAGCCACATAGTACCTGATCTCACTTGGTTGCTCTGCCTAGTGACCCTGCAGGGGCATCCAAATATTACCCAGGACAAAACCAAAGTCGACGGAATAACTCTAGAGGTTACCCAGTGATTCAAAGGCAGAGTTCTTGGAGTCCTTGTTCCAGCTGGGGCTCGTTCCCTTTCACTGCCATCCCTCTTGTCTGACATGCTTTAAGAATCAAATTCTGATGTACAGATTTCCGCCTCCTGGATGTTGGGCTAAATTCAGAACCAGGTGCAGTAATGAGTTTAAGGGAACAGTTTCCAATAATAATCCCCAAATGTTTCCTCTCTCAGTCAAAATGTCCTAGACGAAGTGCCGAAAGAGAGTCCTCAATGAACAGGGCCCCCGTGGGCAGTATCCAGTGCCCCATCTCTCTAAACTGGCACCTAAACTTGGTGCACATTAGACTGATCTCTGACATATGTAGCACCAGAACTGAGCAGCCCCGACAACCTCAAAGACTCCCCACAGCACCAGATTAAAATAGACAAGGAAACTTGACCCTCAGCCTGTTCCTGCTCCGTGAACCCCTCTCTTCCAGGCTGCCAATCTGACGCCTTTCAGGAGAACTAAGTTTGCTTTGCCATAAATAGGAGCAGTGGGAAAATCTCCAAAATACCTATCCTAGGAGGGGACCGGGGATCACCAAGGAGTACTTCAGGGAGTTACATTCCCACAACCGCTCCAGAACATCTCCAGAGTTTTCAGAACAATTCCAAACAAAGTGGGGTGAACGCACGACAGGAGGAAAATGCCGTGGATGCAGGCATCGGAATAGAGGTCGTCAAAGCTAAAAATCTTCCTACCATTGCACGTGGGGTAGCCATCTGTCCAGGAAGGCTGCTGATGGAGGAGATTGCTGTTGGGATTGAGATTCATCACACCACTTCCTTCCAGAATCATGATCTGCAAGGGAATCAAACACCCCTCTCAGTTAGTGGCTTCTTCTGGAGAGCGCAATTCAGAAAGCGCAAATGGTGAAGTGCTTTTTTTTTTAAAGTAAGTCCTTCTGCACAAGCATCACAAACATGTTGCCACAGCCCTTTTCGGGAAAGGCAAAACTTGTCTGCGATTAAAATTTCCATGTCCAATTTTCATATGCATGAGGCAAGTTTTTACAGCCACTCATTCACAAATGAATAATCTCTGATCAGGAATGAAGCCGAATGAAAATGCAATACCTCTAGCAGAGCAATGCTGGATGACTTCCAGGTTTACAAAAGCGAAACACCAAGAATGTTTTTTCTTAAAGCGGCATTTCAGTAAGTGCAAAACTCAAACCTGTGGCCGCTTAAGCAGACGCTTCAGCAGGACTCAGCTCTGCAAGCAAGCCCTCAACAATCCAAACACACCCTCACCAACGCACACGTAGGCAGCTGTCCCACTGACTGGCTTAGGCAGTGATCAGGCAGGGCAGGAGTGATTTCCAAAAAAACAGGTACCAGGTAGCCAGGGGTGGCAGCCAATATAAAGATGAGCATGGCAGTTTCTCTGCCACTCCCAATTCCAAAATGTTTCCAGGTCCCGGACCCGACAGAAAACCAACCCCAAGGAAGGGCATCAGCCAAAGGACAGCCATTTCATTGCTTTGTCTTTGGCCTTAGCTGATAAGTCCTACCAATTGCCATTTACTAAACATGATGGAGCATGAGGGTTTTCAGAGTAGAAACAGGGGCTGGCTTTGAATTGGCAGCAAAAACAAGTCTCAGTGGGCCCAGATGCTGAGCTGAGAGCACCTTCTCTTCACATTCGAATGAGAATTCGGACTAATGACAGCAGGGGTCACAGGAGAATCATGGAGACGTATCTTACTGTGTGGCTCTTTTGGTAAAGAAAAAGAGGCCATGACTCTCTGCCGTAGTTCCAGCCTAACAACTTTGACCCCAACTGAAGGTACTTTTTCTAAAAAAAAAAAAAGTATTCTTCCCTGAATGGGCTGAGCTCCCAAGAATCACATTTTGCATTCAGAGAAGCAGTGTGGCTCAGTGGAAAGAGCGCGGGCTTTGGAGTCAAAGGGCATGGGTTCAAATCCTGGCTCGGCCACTCATCAGCTGGGTGACTTTGGGCAAGCCACTTCACTTCTCTGGGCCTCAGTGACCTCATCTGTAAAATGGGGATGAAGACTGTGAGCCCCCCGTGGGACAACCTGATCACTTTGTAACCTCCCCAGCGCTTAGAATGGTGCTTTGCACATAGTAAGCGCTCAATAAATGCCATTATTATTATTATTCCCTTCAAAGTTAGTGTCCCCTACCCAAGGTGCGAAGACCCTCCCGCCCAGAGCAGGGGAGGCCATATCCTTCCTCCCTCCCTCTCCCCCAAGTCACTCCTCCACCCCCCGTCTTCGTGCACCACTGCGTTTGAGGTCTGGTGGACTGATGCCTTCCGCCAGAGCCTCCTGTTCCCTGGAACAATCCAGAGAGGGAGAATTCAACTGCAGAAAGGGAGGGGTGCTGGCGCTCCAACCACGGTTTATGCAACTGTCACCCAACAATGGACTTTAGTAGAGAAGCTGGGGAAAAACAAAAGTGAAAATGGTTCACCGAGCTCTGCCAAGGCAGAGGTGGGAATGAAAAGGTTGGGGAGACTGCATTCCCGGGGTCACCTGTCACTCAGCGACAAAAACAAACTGCTCCCCATTTTTCTTTACAAACCACAAATTCTATATGGCTGGAACCTTTCACGTCATGCTACCTGAAGCCTCTTCCCTCCCTCTTTCCAGTGTGCTGAATATGGGCTGTGGAGGGTTTGTCCCATACCAGAGAGAATTGGGCAAACTCCTCTGTGCATCTGAAATCTTCCCCAATACAGAAGGCTCACCGCTCCATGGACTAGTCTTCTCCCGGCACTCCGTCTGCCCTCCCCCCTCACCCATGCCACCTCCCAACCACCACATTGCCAACTTTAAATGTTTGCTCAACAAACAACCATAGTAGGAAAGTTACTGTTTAACATTTTAAGGTTTGAAGATCATCACCCAGACCCTTTTCCCAAGGCATTCAATAGGCAGGTTACCAAACCAGAGAAGGGCAGACTGGTTTTTTTCCTCAAAATTCTTCCTCTCAACTTTGAGCACTGCGGTCACTGAAAAGAGCCATTTCCCGAGGAATTAAGAGGCGGGCAGAGCTGACCGGTGACCTCACTTGGCTAGGGCAGTGTGGGCAAAGTAGGGTTTTCATTTGCATTTCCCAGCTTTTGGCAGCTGCAGTCAGTGTGGGTCTCCTCACAGAGTCCTACTCTTAACTCGCAGCCCCGGGAAACAGTGGAAATAGACAGATTTTGAAAGAGTCGAAATGGGTTACCTTCAGTGACAGTTCTTCCTAGGAAGGGCAACTGAGTGAGGCCCCTTCATTCTGGGACTTTTATGTAAATTTTAGTTCTCCATTCATTCATTCATTCATTCAATCTTATTTATTGAGTGCTTACTGTGTACAGAGCACTGCACTAAGTGCTTGAGAGGGTACAATACAGCAATAAACTGTATCCATGACAAAGGCAGGACACTGCTACTGATGACAGTGTTAATGGTATTTGTTAAAAGTTTGCTATATGCAAACCACTGTACTAAATGCTGAGTTAGATACAAGATAATCAGGTCAGGCACAGTCAGGATCCCAGGGTCTAAGTCCAAGGGGGAACAGGTGTCAAATCCTCCTTTTACAGATGAGGAAATTGAGGCCTCGACTGCCTCAAGGTCACATAGGAGGCCAGTGACAGAGCCAGGATTAGAGCCCACGTCTTCCGACTGCCAGGCCCATGTTCTTTCCACTAGGCCACGGTGCTTTTCTTAATGCTGCTATATATGATCCCACCTGCCAATCTCACTGAAACTGGCAAATTCCTCAGCTGAACGTGTTTCTGAGGTGTGTCTGCCCAGTTAGGCCCCCTTTCTTGGGGAAAGCTGTCCAAGTGAGGAGGCTGTAATTTAAAGGGCACATAAAAATGGTTACTACTTATAGAACATTTTACGTGGCTTAACTCTTTGTGATTCAGAGTTCGTTTTAGCCCAAATGAGGTTATGCAAGCCAGAAGGTTGGAGAGTATTCATCAGCCAATATACCGACACCTCCGAAGTGCTAATGTACGGTTCACATAGGGGTATATTGATTGTTTAATGGGGCTTATTAAATAATCATTTTAATTGTAAAATACATAGTTCATTTTAATATCCCTATTTAAATCACTTGCTTTTATTTAACAAGTTATTTCAGTTAAAAATAATGCTCAAGTCTTTTAAATGTTCCTTTCATTTCTCAGTCCTCTCTCTTCCCCCACCTCAAGGGCTACAGGCCAGTCCCTTCTGCTCCTACCACAGGTGTTTCCTCTAGGTTCTGACCCTTTAGAGAAGCAGCAAGGCCTACTGGAAAGCGTACAAGCCTGAGAGTCAAAGGTATGAGTTCCAATCCCCATTCTGCCATGTCTTCTGTGTAACCTTGGGCAAGTCACTTCACTTCTCTGTGCCTCAATTACCTCATCTGTAAAATGGAAATCGAGACCGTGAGCCCCATGTGGGACAGGGGAGTGTGTACAACCTGATTACCTTGTATCTACCGCAGCACTGGGAACAGTGCTTGACACATAGTAAGCGCTTAATAAATACATTTATTATTATTTTAATGCTCATGATCAAGGACTATCTACGTGCCAAGTCCGTGATAGATAATCAGATTGGACAAAGTTTCTGTCACATAGAAAGTCCCTACTCTAAGAGGAAGGGAGAGCAGGGTATTTTATCTCCATTGCAGAAACTGAGGCAGAGAGAAATTAACTTGATTCACCCAGGATCACCCATGCCTGAGGCAAGTGGCAGAAGGGGGATTAGAATCCAGGTTTCCTGCCTCCTAGTCCTGTTCTCTTTCCATTAAGCCACACTACCTCCTTGCTTTATGAAGAACACATGATTCAGTGCTCCAAGCGGAAAGCAAATTTCCCGAAATGCATTTCCTTTGGCAAGTCTGGGGTTGTCCCAGAGAAATCACCATCCACAGTTCCCTACCCTACCCTCTCATTTAGTTTACAGGTTGTCTCAGTTCTTGATGCAGCTCTATTGTTTTTGTCTTAAATTGTGGTATTTGTTAAGTGCTACTATGTGCCAGGCACTGTACTAAGCACTGGGGCAGAAACAAGCAAATCGGGTTGGACACAGGCCATGTCCCATGTGAGGCTTACGGTCTTCATCCCCATTTTATAGATGAGGTAACAGGCACAGAGAAATGAAAGGACTTGTCCAAGGTCACACAGCAGACAACTGGTGGAGCCAGAATTAGAACCCATAACCTTCTGAGTTCCAGGCCTATGCTCTACCCACTATGCCATGCTGCTTCTTTGCTGCTAATCTTTCCAGCCTCTGGAGCAGCAAACCTCTGTACTCTGTGAATGAGTTGGTGCAAAGAGTTTTTGGACAGAGAAAGAGAACAGAGATCTTCAATATTTTAAAAATAAAATTATCCATATAATTCCAACCCCCCCAAAAAATTCACCATGGCCTGGATATTTTAAATGAAAATGTTTCTCAGTTTGCAATACTCAGATCAATAAATTAATCCTATGTACTGAGCACCTATTGAGAGCACAGCACTTTATTGAGCACTTGAGGGAGAATACTAGAAAGAAAAACACCTGGAGATTCTCAGAGGGACCAGTTGATGACTGTTTCCATATTCAGTAAAGTTCTCTACTCTTGACTCTCATTTACTGCTAATGATTTTACAATCTCTACAGAGTTTCAAAATCTTTCTGAGACACTATCATCATCAGTATTATATAGTGCCTATTCTGAGGGCTTGGGAACATACAATAGAATTAGAAAACCCAATCCCTGTCCTCAAGGTTTTTAGCATTCATTCATTCATTCAATCGTATTTATTGAATGCTTACTGTGGACAGAGTACTGTACTAAGCACTTATAATAACAATGATGGCATTTGTTAAGTGCTTACTATGTGCAAAGCACTGTTCTAAGCTTTGGGGGGATACAAGGCGATCAGGTTGTCCCAGGTGGGGCTCACAGTCTTAATCCCCATTTTACAGATGAGGGAACTGAGGTTCAGAGAAGTGAAGTGACTTGCTCAAGTTCATACAGCAGACATGTGGCAGAGCTGGGATTAGAACCCATGACCTCTGACTCCCAAGCCCATGCTCTTTCCACTGAGCCACGCTGCTTCTCTGCTAGCTGCTTCCTAGCATCTAGGAAGCATCTTGGCCTAGTAGAAAGAGCATGGCCTGGGAGTCAGAGGATGTGCAATCTAATCTCTGCTCCTCCATTTGTCTGCTGTGTGACCTTGGAAAAATTACTTAAAGTCTCTGTGCCTCAGTTTTCACATCTGTAAAATGGAGATTAAATTCTCGCTCCCTTAGACTGTGCGCTCAGTGTGGAACAGGAACTGGGTTCAATTTGATTATCTTGTATCTACCCCAGTACTCAGTACAGTTCTTGGCACATAGTAAATGCTTAATGCGAACAAATGCTTAATGCGTATAATAATAATAATAATAATAATAATAATAATAATAATAATAATAATAATAATAATAAATCACGTCAGATGTTGATATGTCTGGAGGCAGAAGTAGGCCTCCCTGAAGTTGAAGGACAAGAACGATTCACTACACAGTTGATATTGATCAACAGACTTTCCACTACCTTCCCCAGCACCTCTGAATCTTTCTGAGGCTTAACTTTGTCATCAGGAATAAGTCATCCATTTGCCCATCTTTAAGGCTTGGAAAGAAGAACTGCTGATGCTTCACAAATACGAAGTGCCCTGGACTTGCTAAATAATTATCTAAGCGGAAAGAGTGACAGTGAAAGACAGAGCTGCCCTCTTTCTCTGACCTTCCCTCTGCTACTTTGCCACTTTGAGTGGAAATGAGGCTGTCTATCGGGAAAGAGGCATCCAGCCAGCAGACACCTCCTTGAGTGTCTGCAGAGGGTGTAAGGGGAGGGCTAATAGCTCTCAATGTGGTTACAAGATTTCAGCAAACCACCAACAGCAGCAACCTCAGAATCATGTGCTCATACCCTAGAGCAGGCCCTGTCTTAGGCTGGGCTTGGCTGCTGCCTTCAGGAAGCTGCTATTTATGGTGTATCCTCACAACTGAGCTTTGGCCCTCATTTATCAAATTTCCTGTTCAAATGACTTGGTGATGTGTCATACTGGGTGGTGGGCTTGCCCAGTAGCCTGAAACCAATCCCCCCCGCCCTAGCCATTATCGTTCCCATTGTCTACCCTCTCAACTAATCTACGGCTTCCTACCCCCTTGATCCCCCACTTTGGACCGGTCATGCTGGGTGGCAGGTTTGACAGGAGGACTTCCTCCCTGACGCTGGCACCACCCAACTCTGACCACCGCCTGCACAGCGATTTGGTCGTAAATATAAGCAAGGCGGAAGGGGATGGAGGGGCAAGAGCCATCCGAGATGGAAGTTCCTAGAGGGCCAGGGGTATGACAAGTCTTGTACCTCGTCTTTGTCGGTGTTGGGGAATCCAATCAAAATGGAGGAAAAACCATAAAACCAAACCCCAAGACAAGACAGGTGGTGGTCCCCAGGTCCTGTGAATGGACTGGGAAGAGCCACCAGACTTAACAGGGCTGAGGTCACCATGGGAGGGTGTGACTCCCCACAGGGAGTGACTGCAGGAAGCCATCCTGTTTTGTTCTCCCTGCCTGAAAAGAAGCAATCTCTAATAATAAAGTGGAAATGGCTGGACAGAAACCTTCTACGAAATCTGTAGAGAGTGACTTCCAGCTGATTTGAGCTTTGGCTCAACTGGCAGAGTGGACAAAAGACTCTGGGAATCCTTAGTCCAGGGGACTTTGGGGTCCTACCTGCTGAGAACAGTGGACAGTTCTGATCAGTGAGCTCTGCCCCAGTTTGTGCTTGCCAGTGTCTAAGTCACATTCCCTCTGCCTGCAGTGCTGAGAAGCAGCATGATTTAGTGGATAGAGCATGGGCCTGGGAGTCAGAAGGACCTGAGTTTTAATCCCTGCTACACTACATGTCTGCTATGCGACCCTGGACAAGTCACTTCCATGGGCCCCAGTTACCTCTTCTGTAAAATGGGGATTAAGAGTGCAAACCCCATGTGGGGCAGGGACTGAGTCCAACGTGATTAACTTGTATTTACCCCAGTGCTTAGAACACTGCTTGGCACATAGTAAGTGCTTAACAAGTACCATAATTATTAGTATTATTATTCCCTCATCATCCTGGAGTGGCCACTTAATGTGAATAAAAATCCCTGATTCATTATTCTTATTTCTGTAGAGCTTTTAGTCCCTGCACAGTATATTGCTATTCCTAATTAACGTGCTGGCCTCTCCCAGCCACTCAGGGAATGTTAGTCCCATTTGTGTGGCTCAAAGGAAAGAGTAAGGGCTGTGGAGTCAGAGGTCATGGGTTCAAATCCTGGCTCCATCAATTGTCAGCTGTGTGACCTTGGGCAAGTCACTTGACTTCTCTGTGCCTCAGTTACCTCATCTGTAAAATGGAGATGAAGACTGTGAGCCCCCCTGGGGACAACCTGATCATCTTGTAACCTTCCCAGTGTCTAGAACAGTGCTTTGCACATAGTAAGTGCTTAATAAATGCCATTCTTAATTAATTAATTAATTAATTTGATGAATGGAGAAACAGAAGGAGCTTGGGAAGTTTAGGTAATTCACCCAAGGTCACAGAATGAGGCAAGGACAGAGCTGGGATTAGAACTCTGATCCTTGATTTTCCTGTCTGTTTATCATTCCACAGCCTTTGGATAAAGAACCAGAGTTCCCTGCTTCCAACCATCCTTCCCTGCCCCATTGTCCCAACTTAATGGCTAGCCCAACAGAGCAAATGTTGGTTATTTTGCTGTGAGACAGAGCTGAGTTGAGCTGAATGCTAAATTGGAAATTCCCCCGTGGGTAGAGGCTAACTATTCAAATCTAGTCATTCCTCAAGCCTGAGGGCCAGGTCATGACCTCAGGTCAGACACATTCAAAATAAAGACTGAGAGACCTGGGGATAAATTCAGACAATTCACAGAATAGACTTAGAGACACTGAAGAACTTTGAAGAACCCGAAGAGTCTTTCTGACTGGTTCTGACAATCAGACTATATTTTTAAAGAGTTATTCTGGAATTTATTCATCCCAAATAAGAAATAACATATTGTCTATAATTGCTTATGATACATAATCCATGCTTTTACAAATGAATTGGATCATGAATCAAAGCTTGGGAATTTATTTGATCCTTTGAGGATTATGTCACATGCAATTTCATACTTCAGTAATATGTTTCTAAAAACACTTCATATTCAAGTGCATTGTTCAGGGCATTATGCCTCATATTTCAGGTATTTTGTGGTTGTTTATGCTTATTGATATAGGTTGCGTCTGGATCCATCTGTGGATGTGCTCTGCCATTTGTGAGCCATTTGAATATGCGTACACACACACACTTAGCTTAGTAAGTGCTTAGTACAGTGCTCTGCACACAGTAAGCGCTCAATAAATACAACTGAATTAACACACACACACACATACAGACTTCTGTGATCTTTACTACCAAAGGTGCTATTGACAGACATAGAGTTGAACACAAATGAACACCAAAATAAGACAGATGCAAAAGTTGACCAGAAGACAACCTTCACCTCCTAGGCCCTGGCAACTTCATCTTGAGATTGCAACCTAAGAATTGTCAAGAATACGAGGAAAGGTTTGGGCTACAAGGTTGGACTACAGTTCTTTTAGTCTCCTTAACTGGTCTTTCAACCTCTTCCCACGTCAATCCTATATGTAGTTGAATAGATCATCTTATTGAAGCACGGCTCAACCTACATCTCTCCTCTCCTTAAAACTCTCCACTGGATTCCTGTGTCTCTTCGCATAGAATAAAAACTCCTCACAGTCTACTTCAAGGCTCTCTACCATCTGGCTCCACCTCACTTATCTGTTCTCTTCTGCTATTCCCCTACTCTACTCTCTTTGCTCCTCTCAATCCAACCTTCTAGGATTATTTCACTCTTGACTCTCCCTGCCCTGCTTTAATCCCCTCGCTCATGCTGTTTCCTCAGAACTCCCTTCCTCATGACATCAAACTACACCTCTCCCTGTACTCAAACCCCTCTCTAATACCAACTCCTTCAACAAGGTTTCCCAATTAATTTCCCAGCATCCTGAACCATATCATCCTTTCAGTCATCTCTAGCACTTATAAATTTATTTACACCTTTCTTAGCACTCATAAACATATATAGATGTGTAGCTATATATAAAGCAGGTACAATATATAATACGTGTGTGTGGGGGGGGGGGGGGGGGGTGGGTGTGTGTGTTGGCCTCCCTAGTTGTAAATATTTTTAGGTATGCCATCCTCATTAGAGTGCAAACTTTCTGTGGGCTGATAATGTGTCATCAAACAATTCTGTACTTCCTAAGCACTTAGTACAGTGCACAGCACTATGGGCACTCAATTAAAGCTATTACTACTACTTCTACTACTACTTCTAGTACATCTAGTAGTACTATTACTACTACTACCACCTCTTAAAGAGATCCAAATTTTAAGATGTGAGATACAACTGGAAGAGAAAAAGATGTAGTTGAAGATGGGCAATCAAATCTCATTTTCCTTCATGGTACACCCAACTTTTCACCAAGGACAGGGAAGGGAATCAGCAGTCCTGCAGTTCTCCCTGCACAGCTTTGCCAGGATTCAGATAATACACAGAGCATAAACTGTGTGCATCCTTCTGACAGCTCACCAACCAGCTCCAGATGGAAAGAGACCCAGATTTAGGATTCACACACTGGCTTCACAAAGTCCCCGATGTCAACTTTTCCTTTCTTTTCCCTTTCTCACTTTACAAGACCAAATAGTCATTTGTCTTCCATGCTAAAAGAGGTGATAACCAGTACTGGCATTGAAAGAAATGGTTGCACCCCACAGGGCACATAGGTTTTTGGGATACAGCGGTGTGATCTACGGTGCTGAGGAAGATTCCAGCCAGGGTAGCGGTGGGGAATGTGTCTGTTTATTGTTATAATGTACTCTCCCAAGCACTTAGTACAGTGTTCTGCACACAGTAAGAGCTCAATAAATATGACTGCCTGACACTGGTTGAGGCATATCCCATTTCTGGTTCAGTTTCAGTTTCCCCCTGCTCCCTCTAGAAAGCTGCAATTGCAGGGGTCTGTGGTGAAGAGTGGTAGACACTAGAGTATGTTAATAGTGACCATTAGAAATTCTGTAGTTTCTTTCCTGCTCTTAACAGAGAAGCTAACCCCTTCCAGTGCTTCTTCCCTTACCACACAACATCCTGCCTTGCTCTCCAGTGACTGAAGCTAGGAGAGGAGACCTGCTCATTTCTTCAAGAGAAGAATGCTGGCAGCCTTATTTTCAATCCAACAAAAAGCAGCTTGCCAACTAGTACTCTCTGTCACAATTCAACCCAGTGAGGCTGAAAAAAATTTAACTGAGTTTGAGGAAGCAATAACTTTTTCCCAAGATTGTTTCTGGGAGTGGGCTAACCAATTGGTGGCTCCTTCCCAGGGATCCCAGCAGTCTTGTGCTCTCCCTCTTCCTACTCCCCAGCCCTCTGCCAGTCTGTCTTGATCCTGGGAACTACTCTGAGTTCCCAACCTCTTATGGGAGAGTGGAAAATCTGAACCATTATGGTCAACCAGACAGGAATGCCCTGTAAAACTGTAGACTGTAAGGCCAGGCTAGACCTTCAGATTTCTCTAATGCTTGGCTTGCTACCTGGCTTTGCAACTGTCTGCAGTCTGGCACTGAAATTAGCCTGCCCTGGTTAGAAACACAACCTTTTTTTTTGGAGAATCAGCATGGTCTAATAGAGCACAGGCCTGAGAGTCAGAAGGACCTGGGTTCTAATCTCACCTCTGCCATTTGTCTGCTGCATGAACTTGCGCATGTTACTTAACTTCTCTGTGCCTCAGTTACTTCAACTATAAAATGGGGATTAAGACTGAGACCCTTCTGGGACATGGACTGAGCCCAATATGATTATTTCTAGACTGGAAGCTCACCTCCAGCCTGCAACCTCATTATGAGAAAGGATAGTGTGTCCTAATTCTATTGTATTTTACTCTCCCAAGCACTTAGTACAGTGCTCTGCACATAGTAAGCACTCAATACCATTGATTGATTGATTGATTTAGGTGAAAAACACCTCTCCCCAGAGCACATTCACCACACATAGATGTAGTCAAGTAGGAAAACTGCCTTTGAACCAGGGCTGATGAAAGGTAGAGAACAGTCCCAGAATTGTCAGAGGTGGATAATTTGACCGGAATATCAGATACTTAAGGAAAACACCACATCTCTGGCAAGTCTGTAATTCCAACTTGGAATCACAGATCGGAATAGGTCACTCCACTATTGTAGTACCCTGGGACTTGGTAAACCTGGTCTTACTTGGATAATTATCAGTGGGCATTTCAAGGCAGATAACTTATTTATCCCCCAGGATACAGACTCTGGCTGGCGTCCTACCACAGGGTTCACTTGGCCTAGTACTGATGGGGCATCCTGGATCCTGTCACATACTGGCTCCCCTTCATAGAATCACCTGACCCGGCCGGGATCCAATTATAGTTTACAATCCCTGAGAAAGAAGGTTTTGGAAACCGATTCTGGGCTGTCCAAGAAAGACAAATTGTCATCAAAAATGTTTGTCAAGGAACAAGGATATTTTTTTCAGCAAGGAAACCCTTTGAAAATCTTGCTTACCAAATCAAACTACTGAAGTTTCTAAAATGAACATCCAGTGAATGATTTGAAATGCTAATAGAAAGCAAAATGACACAACCTTTCCCTCACCCCGAGGGAAGAAATAGCATGAGTCTGCAGATCAAGGTATCTAGATCATTCGGCGGGCTTATGCTTCGGTTAAAAACATTCAGCTATTTCAGGCTTTTCCCCTGAACTATCTAGATCATTCTGGTCAATGTGTATTTTGGGCCTCAAACTCCTGAGATAGCATGCCTGTGTCATCAAGACCAGACAAGCAGTATGTCCTGGAGTCTGGAAACAAATTTTTCAAGGGTCACAGGAAAAAACCAGGAAAGGCCTACCCTTTTTATCAGCTGTATATCCCTGCTCTTGCAAAGACCTCTCTACAAGGGCATCAGTATTGCAGCCTCCATAACCCTTCGCTGGGAGAGCTCAGGACAAAGAAGAAATGTGCTCTGAGCAGGATAAAACAGTTGGTTGTCTGGGTTGGTGGACAGCCTTCCCCAGTACAATAGAGTGTTTTATGTGTCAGAGGGTTAGGAGCAGGTTGTTAAGGTAAACCCACCGTAAACAGAGCTGTTAATTCAGTTGCTGGCATGGGTTTCTGTTATCTCCTGAATACCTCCCAGAGGGTATTAGCCCTACCTTTTCGTTTGAGTTGGCAGCAGAGTTATTTTTTTGCACCTGTTGCCCTGCTCCGATAACAACACAGTTAAGAATTGATTTGTTGAAAAATAAACAGAAAAAGCAAAGAAAGGCATCTGCCCAAACAGCCTGAGCTGGTTTGACTCTGCCTCCATGCCAGTGTGTTTTCTTATAAACCAAAGAAAAACCTGTGCTTTCAGTTTTGGTGTGAACTCGCTCTGCTTCAGCATAAACCCTGGGCACAGACTCACTAGCTGGGGCAGGCAGAGTCCACGATTGGCCATCAGGCACTGTAGTTTTCCACTGGGCAAGTCCGCGGGGGCTACGAGTGGAGTCAAAAACAGGCCGACCAAAATGAACAGGGAAACGAAGCAATTCTAGCTAAGGATGCTGATAATGCAACACCTGACCTCACCCTGAAGGGGAGTTCTGATTGACACTACCCCTGGAAGACAACTGTTTGCTCCCAACCTGCACACCTCCATATTGTAACTTGGAAAGTCAATATTGTCTAAGGAATGGGTGGAGTCTAAAGAAGGGAGTCAGAGCCACTGGATCTTAGTCCTACCTCTTCCACTAACTTTCAGTTTGACCTTGGGCAAAGCACTTCATTTGCAAACCACCAGTAACTGGACTGCAGTTTCCAATCCATGAAATGAAGATAATGGCCCCTGCCTCTTGGGTGTGTTCAGACTTTTTCATGTTTGCTGAGTGAGGTAAGATCCTGGGTTGAAATGCAGTGGAAAAGCATGAGGCATGATCTCCACATTAGCCCAAGCGTCATTGTTCCCTCTCCTCTCTTAAGCTTGCCAATATCACATGTTGAGTTTGGGCCAGGCCAAAAGGGTCACAAAGAGCTTAACAAATCACTCCAACTGAGATCATGACAGCACTAATGAAGAGAGGCATCATTCCCCACCCCTCGATGCGTGCCCCATATTAGGGAGCGTCTCAGTAACTCTTTTTAAATGCAAGAAAAGAACTTGTTAATGCCAAAAGGCCCCCAGGGGAATTGACTGCCCCTTTCTGTCTACCCTGGGGTTTTTCACAACCAAAGGGCAATGAGCTGATCTAGAAGTGCTTCCTGGGAGCCAGGGAGACAACCACCTTTTCTATCAGGGAGCATTAAGAACAGGATGTTCTGACAGCAGGGGGACACAGGTGGCTGAGAGTTCTCAAGCATTCTCCTCAAAAGAAGGACAGCAAATGGAACTTCTTGAAACCCAGTTGGGAAGCTAGAAAAAGAAGAGGTTTAACAACAACTGTGTGCTGTGAAATAAACCGCGTTGGAATGTAGAAAGGTGGAAGCCTTCTGCAGAGAGGGGATTAGAGTCGGAGCTGGGTCCCAGATAGGCTCAGTTGGGAGTCTGCCGCAGTCCCACGCAACTGGAGTTCTGTGAAAGAGTAAAAGACCCTGGGAGTCTTTTGGCATTAACAAGTTCTTTTCTTGAATTCAAAAATAGTTACTGCGGTGCTTCCTAATATGGCACACATATCGAGGGGTGGGGAGTGATGCCTCTCTTCATTACTGCTGTTGTGATCTCTTTGAAGGTATCCCACTTGAAAAAAAAAACTTCTGGAAATTTTGGGTCCCTTTCTAGGAAAAGGAGAAAGGCTGAGAAGCTCAAACTGAATTGTCAGTCCTTCAATCAGTGGTATTTATTGACCACTCACTCTTTGAAGAGCACTGTGCATTATACTCTCATTTGAGAGAGGATAACAGTTTTGGTAGACATGATCCATGCTCTTGAGGGGCCTACAATCTAATGGGAAAACAGGCACTAAAATAAATTACAGGAAGGGGAAGCAAGCAGATGTAAAGAAATCCACGTAAGTGCTGTGGCAGGAGGACATGGGATAAATACCTAAGTGTTTAGAGGGAGGGGACCCAAATTCATAGGTGACCCAGTAAAGGGGGAAATAGGGTGGAACGATAGGAGATTAGCCAGGGAAGGCTTCCTGGAGGAGAACTGATTTTAGTAGGGCTTTGAGGATGGGGAGAGCAGTGGTCTGCCAAATATGAAGTGCGAGGGAGCTCCAGACAGGAGGAAGGGGGTGAGCCAGAAGGCAAAGGTGAGTAGGTTGATATAAGAGGAGCACAATGTGTGGGCTGGGTTACAGTGGGAGAGAAGTGAGAATAAATAAAGGGGAGAGAGCTCACGTAATGCCTGAAAGCTGAGTGGCACCTGCCCATGCTTGTAACCCTAAAAGCATGGACTACTACTAAATGTAAACTATTCATAGACTTGTGTGTAGATTCCTGTATTCCCGAAACAAAGGTTCTTTTAAAAATACATACATATGTAAATATTCAAAGTGAAGACTGGCATTCTATATGGGCAACTCCCATAAACCCTTTTTACACTCAGGTACACAGGTACATGTAATAATCCCTATGTCCCAAGATGAAAGAATCCCAGTATACACAGTACCTGACACACCAGAAAAGCTCCTTCACAGCCACTCTAATCTATCAGTCAAAGCCCTAATCAGGCTTCCTGTTTAAAGTGCAGAATTGACTCAATGGATTGGCCTGCCCTTCCCCCCACCCTGCAATGTTGTCACAGGCTTATTAATAGTAATAACAAGAAAAACAACGTCAATAATGAGGATGTGAAAATCCTTAAGAAAACTAATTTTTGCATAGGAAGAGCCCCTCTTGTTTAAACCTTAATATCTTGGCAATTATCTTGGAATTATTCATTTTTAAATACCATACACATTAGCACATATTGTGAATTCATAATTAGTTGAAACCGAATTCTAGTTTTTTTTCAGGTGAGGAAAAGTCCATTCAATCTGTATCTATTAATTGGTGGCATTTATTAAGCACTTCACTGTGTGCAGAGTGCTGTATTACACACTAGAAAAAATACAGTACAGCAGAGTTTGAAGACATGCGACCTATCTGCAATATCTAGATTGTATTTTATTGTTCCATCTCATTCTACAACTATCTCAGTCACTTCAAAAAAAGTCAAATATTGACAACTGTGGAAGCGCAACATGTAACTGAAACATTTCAACTGCTCAAAGAACCTGGAGAGAGGGATTTTTTTTTTCTTTTCTTCCCATACGCAAAGGGAGAAGGAAATAAGCAGAGAAAGAGAAAAGAATTTTCATCCACAGACCCATGCAATGGTATTCAAAGAGGAGAGGAATCTTGGGCCCACCAAGCCCTTTGCTTTGTGATTCTAGGAAGAGATTCCTAAGGCATTTATCCCCTGTTTGAGGTTTCTACTGATTATCCCCAGTGCACCCATGTTTTATATGATCTTCTTTGACCAAGTGACCTCTTTTTACCAACTTATCTAGCATTTCCTCTGCTTCTTAAACTTCCTCCCATAAATCAGTATCCCCAGGAACTAGATTAGGTAGTTGGAAAGTACAGAGCCATAGCCTTCCAGGGGAAGAAAATTATTCTCCCAGGAGTCAGTTAATTTCTGCCCCCCAGAATTAAATAATAATAATAATAATAGTAATAATGGCATTTGTTAAGCACTTACTATGCACAGAGCACTGTTCTAAGTGCTGGGGGGGATACAAGGTGATCTGGTTATCCCACGTGGGGCTCACAGTCTTAATCCCCATTTTACAGATGAAGTAACTGAGGCTCAGAGAAGTTAAGTGGCTTGCCCAAGGTCACACAGCATACATGTGGCAGAGCAGGGATTATCACTATCTCGTCCTAGACGACTGCCACTGACAGTCTCAGGATTAACTGAGGGTGTGAAGAATGAGCTTTGCCACTACCTTTTTCTGGCCTTTTTCCTGTTCTTAGGGTCAGACTACCCCAATGGACATTCGGACAAGTGTCCCATGGCCCACAGGGGGGCCAGCTGCACTGTGGGCCAGAGACACCTGTTCGGATTGTATTATACCAACCCCAGCACTTAGCACAGAGACTGGTACACAATAAATGCTTAGCAAATGCCACAGTTATTATTATATCTTCTGAAGGGCGGGGACTAATGGCCCTAAGCTATGCCTCTGCCCTTCCCTAAACCCTGTCACCAGTGGCCATAGCAATGTGTATTTACTCCCAGGATAAAACACAGAAATCTCTTCTGCCGCCCTCCCACTTTTGTATAGTATGTGTTAAGCGCTTACTACATGCCAGGCACTGTACCAAGCACTGGAGTAGATACGAGCTAATCAGTTTGGATGCAGTCAATGTTCCACATGGGACTTACAGTCTTAATCCTCATTTTACAAATGAGGTAACTGAGGTATAGAGAAGTGAAGTGACTTGCCTAAGATCACACAGCAGAAAAGTGGTGGAGCTGGGAGAAGAACCTAGGTCCTTCTACCTCCCAGGCCCAAGGTCTATCCATTAGGTAACACAAGTTTTCTTCCTCTGGGGTCCTGGAGGTGGGAGTTGGATAAAAGTGCTGAGGAAAACAGCATCTAGCATCATATTACACCCTCTGTTACCAGTGTGGACATGGAGACCTCCATATCCTCCTCAAGGACTGAAGGCTATTTGCTCTGCTTGAGCATGGAAGACAACAGCAATGGGTCTCCATCCAGCCATTCCAGGAAGAAAATTAAAGTTTGGTGCATATTGAAGATAATTGAAGTTTGGTTCACATCTGTCCATTCAGACGTGAACCATTCCAGCAAGAAATAGGAAAGCACCTGCAGCACGAGGCCTCCACAAAACACTGTAACGTTGGCCACTGAAGCAGTCGATGCAGCCGTAGGTGTGCCTTGGACTCTAAACCATGAGGAGCATGAACTTCTGCTCCTCTAGCCACAGCATCGTACTGATTTCTGTTTCTATTTTATGCATTCGTCCTTCCATTTTATGACATTTTAGTGTTTTATTGTTTCACCATTCCTGGTATCTGTCTTGAGTCCTCTATCCCCCACTTATATTCTTAGATTGTGAGCACGTTTAGGCCCAGGGGCTGTACCTGATTTCCACCTGTGCATTCTTACCCAGAGCTTAATACTGTGCTCTTTACATAATAAGAGCTTAATAAATGTTTTTACTACTACTACCTCAAGAACCATTGAATACATTGATAAGATCTCACTTTCAAAAGCATCATCTTCAAGCTTGAGCACAGTCATTCACATACACACACACATTCTATATGTGTGTGCTCAGATATGGATGTAGCTTGAATTATAGACATTTTTAAAAATGTGCCTCTGAAAATGGCTACCATCCTTAAGGATAGTTTGCCAAGTACCTTATTCATCATCATTTCAATTTAAAAAATGAAAAAAATTGAAGCATTCCCAATTCCCTCTTTTAACTACTAGACCTCACCAGCTCCACACTGAATATTAATCTGCTTTTCCATTCCCTGCATTCAGGCATTTCCTTCTTGATTGCCCAAGTATTGGATTCTAAATAGAGTGCCTTGATTCTGCTTTACTGACTGCTGTCCAGATATTCACCCCATCCTTTTCACCTTCATTTGGTAAGTGTTCATCAGATGGCATCCTCAGTTACATCAAGGAAAATAATGCCCCTGTCTAGGGCAAATGATGTGCGACTCTCTCTTTGTTCAATCAAATGCTATAAGACATTTTGACCATAGAACCGTTGGCAACACAGAGAGTGGGCAAAGTGCTTTGCCCAGAATCACCCCCTCAGAAAGAAAATTGTGTTTTATTTTCCAGTAATTGCCTAATAGGCCTCAAAGGGAAACCTCAGGCCAATGAGAAGTTGCACCTCTGGGGCATTTGAAGAGACCAGGTTGCCTAGAAAGTTAAACAGGGTCAGTCAGTACGATCCAGGGTTCAGCCCCAGTTGACCTAGGAGCTTCTGTTCCCCTTTGTGGTTGAATGAGCTCTCCCCCACTCAGGCACATACAGTTACTGGTGACAGGCAGGAAAAATCAGAAAATGAAACCTTCCCACTCAGAAACTTCCAAACTACAATCCACTGAGCTATTAGAGAGCCACTTTTCTCTGTTGCCCTTTTTGAGTGTATCTCTAATAGCTCAGACAGACTTTACTGTCATGTCAATACTTTATCTAAAAGTAAAACTATCTGTGTTTCTCCTCAGTACTAAGTAGATAAGCCAGAGAAATCACTATCCAAATGCAGCATTTAGGGTCAAAAATCCATCCTAAGTAACTCTACAGAGATTTGTCCATTAGAACCCACTGAGAAAAAAAAAAGGTTTAGAACAAAGACATGAGAATAGTGTTCTATATGTTCAATCTGAGGTCAATCTGCATCGGCAGTACCAGTGAATCTGCTGGACGATTTCTAGGCCTATTCTGGTCCCCTTTCTGACTCTGAAACAGAACTGAAGCACAGAATATTTAATAATGATGGCATTTGTTAAGCGCTTACTACATACCAAGCACTGTTCTAAGCACTGGGGTAGATACAAAGTAATCAGGTTGTCTCACATGGGGCTCACAATCTTAATCCCCATTTTACAGATGAAGTAACTGAGGCACAGAGAAGTGAAGTGACTTGCCCAAAGTCACACAGCTGACAAGTGGCAGAGCCAGGATTAGAACCCACAACCTCTGACTCGCAAGCCCGTGTTCTTTCCTCTAAGCCACACTGCTTCCTAAGCCACTCTGCTTCTTCACTAAGGAGAAGTGGAAGACCTCTCATTTCCAGAGGATTCTGCAGCATTGCCAACAACACTAATCTCCAAGATGCAGGATCCGAAACTTGTACCATCAACAACAGACAAAATGCTCTACAAACTGAAAAAAAGAATTATTGAGTGAGTGGATACTGATGGCTGTTTAGAGATTGAATCTTTCAAGTTTCATTTTTAAATCCAATGAAATACTGAAATGGGGATTAGGAACTAAGGGTTTCATAGGACTGGGTTGATGTTCATTGAGGGCATTTTTCTGGGGTATAGCTGGGTCCCTGCTGCTTATCTTCCAGTTGGCCCATGAATGGGTACAATCGATAGCTGATGTTTGGGATGGTCCTGGTGGATCTGTGCACTCTCTCTCTCTCTCTCTTGCTCTGTCTCTCTCTCTCTCTCTCTCTCTCACTCAGACAACTGCCAGCCTGCTTGGGTCTGGAGAGCACTCTGAGATCATTAGACCAGCAGATGGTTAAGGGACAGGGATAGAGAGGAGATAAAGCTTGAGGCGCTGTTTGTCAAGTAGGTCAGTGAGGCAGAACATGGAGAAAGAACATCGAGGCAGTGTTTAGTGACCTTGACAAAGTCTGCTGGGAGCATCTGGCTAGACAATGTAGCTCACATCAACTTGCTAATCAAAATTTTGAAAGTTTAAAAATGCTTGTTTTGGCCAAAGTAATAGGAAGGTGTCTTTGGCCTACGACATGCTCCCGAGTTAAAGCTATTTTGTCAATGTTTTCTTGAGGGAGATTATAGTCACTTGTTAGAAGTCATTCTGGCTCAAAATAAGATAGATCAGTCCCCAGGCATGGGTATGAAAAAGAAACAAAAACCCGGTGATGAATCTATCTGTATTAATACAGCCCAACCTCAGAAAAACACCATCATCACCATCATCAGTGGTATTTATCTCAGTAGTACAGAGCACTGTACTAAGTGCTCAACAGAGTTGGCAAACAAGTTTGCTGTCCACACGAATAAAGTCCGGTGATCAAATTGTGTTCTGAGTAGCTGTGACGCAGAGTGAAAATAAGATGGCTGCCAGAGTTTTCCATGAAAATCAGTGCTGGGTGCCAGTAAAACCAATTTTCCAGGGAATTATTTATTCAAGAAGTTAGACTTCTGTTGAAATAGGAAATTGAAAGAACATTCCCTTTTCAGGTGCTTACTTCAGAGGGAGAGAAAGGGCATGGATCACCAGAGTGAAACCCCTATCTCAGGGCAGTCTGCCAGCGTGCTTTGACTAGGCTGTTCCCACTTCCATTTACAGTGTCGTCCTTTGCTTCCCTAATTATTGTGTCTTTACCAAACACTGCAGCAGTCTAAAAAAATAAAAATAAAAATCTGAGGGAATGCTGTCTATGTTTAATGGCCATTGTGGTCCCAGACTCATTTTCAACAAAAAAGGGGAATTGGAACCTTGTAATTTTTGTTGTGATTTAGCTTAGTTCACCTGGTAAATGCTAGGTTAAGCTTACGAAGACAAGGCAGCAGGTCCATGATGTATGCTTCCTTATGTGGGACTCCTGACTGGTCTGGAAATCTGATTGACAGCTGATATATGGGGGGAGGTGGCCTTACCTCACCTCCTCACCCCCCTCACCAAGCTCCACTGCATCTTGCTCCCAGCCTTTGTAGGCTCTGAGTGCCCTGAGACCATTCAAAGAGGCAGCAAGACGGAAGAACGGGGCTTGAGGAGCCGGGAAATCCTGGATTTCTGCTTGTCAGTGAGGGTACTATGGGGATATCAGGGTTTTTGGGTAGTCTAGAATCCAGGACTAGATGTACTTAACTCCCTAACCTATTGCTGTGCCGTCCAAGCCCAAACACCACCAAGACAAGGTTGCTACTGAGCATAAAGTCTGAGTCATATGTCTATAGAAAGCAAATGGAAGAGTATACTGGAAAATTCCATCGCAGTCCTCTGATTTCACATCTTAGGCTGTATGTTCATATCTTTAAATTATATATTATAAATTACTTATTTATTCATATTAATATCTGTCTCTCCCTCTAGACTGCAAGCTCGTTATGGGCAGAAAACATGCCTGCTAATTCTGTTGTGTTGTACTCTCCCAAGTGCTTAGTACAGTGCTCTGCATGTAGTAAGTGCTCAACAAATACAACTGATTGATTGACTGATCAATCTACTTACATAGAGTGAAATGGAGAGTGTTCCAGTTCATTTCATCATTGTAGATGCCAAATTAAATCATTCAAGACCCAGGTTTTGAGGTTTAAATTGATCAAATTAACTGGATAATTTCTGTATCTTCACTTCACCCTCCATCATGTAAGCAGAACCAATATGTCTTCATGCTTCTGTATGTCAACCAACATGCAGTTATGTCCTTGAAAGCCAGAAAGTCTGCAGCCTACAGAGACAATCTACTTCCTCCAGCCCAGATATTCATTATCATATTATTATCACTGTATTTGTTAATAATAATGATGGTACTTGTTAAGTGCTATGTGCCAAGCACTGTTCTAAGTGCTGGGGTAGATACAAGATAATCAGGTTGTCCTACGTGGGGCTCACAGTCATAATCCCCATTTTACAGTTGAGGTAATGAGACACAGAGAAGTTAAGTGACTTGCCCAAAGTCACACAGATGACAAGTGGTGGAGCCAGGATTAGAACCCACGACCTCTGACTCTGAAGCCTGTGCTCTTTCCACTGAGCCATGCTGCTTGTGTCAAGCACTGCTCTGAGTTTACCGGGCCAGGCTCTTGGGCCTCTCAGTTTAAGTAAGAGGGAGAATAGGTATTGAATCCCCATTTTACAGTTGAGGAAATTGAGGCACAAAGAAGCAGCATGCCCTGGTGGATAAAGCACAGGTTTGGGAGTCAGAAGTACCTGGACTGATTGTTGCCGATTTGTACCTCCCAAGCAGCTTAGTACAATGTTCTGCACACAGTAAGCATTCAATAAATACGATTGATTGAATGAATGAATGAATGAACTGTCTCTATCTGTTGCCGAATTGTACTTTCCAAGCACTTAGTACAGTGCTCTGCACACAGTAAGCGCTCAATAAATACAATTGAATGAATAAATGCTGTGTGACCTTGGACAAGTCACTTAACTTCTTTGGGCCTCAGTTACCTCATCTGTAAAAGGGGGATTTTAGCCCCCAGCCCCATCCGTTAGCCCCAAGCGGGATATGGGATATATTGTATCTACCTCAGTGCATAGTGCAGGCCCTGGCTCATAGTAAGCATGGAATGAATACCATTAAAAAAACAGAAAGGTTAAGTGACTTACCCAAGGTCACATAGCAAACAATTGGCAGATCCAGGATTAGAACCCAGGTCCTCTAACTTCCATGACCATGCTCTTTCCAGCAGGCCATGCTGCCTAATCTCCCCACTGACAACCCCACTGAGACAAAATCCACCTATCGCTTAGTCCTCAGCCTGTGGTGAATCCAGCTAAAACTCTGGAGTTCTGTTCCTGAAACTGTTTGGTAAAGCCCTCAGATCATCCCAGTCCCTATGCTGTGATTTCTAGAAAGTGGTGGAACTGAAATCCGTCTGGGTTAACATGAGTAACTAATATGTTTTTCAATCATACTAGGTAATTCTCTGAAGACTTCTGGATAATACTGTGGATCATACTGGGTAATAAATACAGCACTGAATCAGGCTTTCTGGGAACCTAAGAAGGGATAGTATTGTCAGTCCCACTTGTTCAAGCCAAAGCCATTTCATTTGTAGATCATAAATGCCAAGACTCATGCAATACACCCTTTTCAGCTAGGTTTTTCTTACACCACCATTTGTCTTTTGAACACCTTACTTATCATAGCAATTTAGTGCTAGGTCTATAACCAATTTGGATTTTTCTCTGACATATAGTAATTAATCTTGCAACCATTTTTAAATTCTGGTCTTCACCCAGCTTCCACAAAGCTTTCCTTTCATACATGAGGAAACTGAGGGTGTTAACTGTGGTTAAGACACACATCCAAATCTCCTATCCACCCAACGGCAAAGCAAGATTTAGAATTCACTCTAGACTGTAAGCTCATGGTGGGCAGGGAAAATGTCTACCAACTCTGCTTTACTGCACTCTCCCAAGCACTTAGTACAGTGCTCTGCACACAGTAAGCACTAAATAAGTGCCATTGATTGATTGATTGATATGGACACGAGAAGCTAAAAATTATCAGCAGAAAGTTCCACTATTCCTATAATCCAGTTGATGCTCAACCTTTCCAGACCCTCAGAGTGCATGGTGCACACAGATGAGACTAACATCAGTGGAAACCCAGACAAAATGGGTTCCTCTCTAGTAGTAAATGAAATAATATCCCTTCTTCAGGTGAGTACCTCAGAGGACTCTGGGCCAGCCTTGAAATCCAGACAACAGTCAATTTCATAGACAGCAGCTCCAATCTCCTCCTCAATCTCCAGTTTTTTCACCCTGGCTGGCCCCAATCTTATATCCAGAGACTTGGTGGGCTGATGACAGAGTGAGGCCCAAAGGAGAGCCACCAGCACCCCCAAAATTCAGCCATCAATTGATTATATTCCCCAGCTAATCAGAAGATGGACACAGGACTACAACCCTAAGGACCTGTTGCCAGGCCTCCATGAGTCCCCAGTTAGTGTTTGCCCAATGAACCATGTTGAACTGCAGAAAAAATGGCCGACACCTCTTTTCACTGGATCAAAACCAAGGCTGGAACCCCAACGGCTACCAAGAGTAGGCCATACCCGACTCCAGCTCTTTTTATTGTTTTTTCAAACTGCCACACAATTCTCCTGTTGTGTGTCCAGTTGGACGCCTAATCCCTTCAGCCCCACAGCCTCCCTCTCGAGGCCCCACCCAAAACAGAAACTAAAGTAATCCAAACAACACTGCAATTGTAACGAGAATTGGTGGCTTTACACTGCTACAGGAGGGTTTTGGATTAGGCTAGCTGGAAGGAAGAACTTCCTGGCTAGTCTGCCAAATCCTGGGATGAGTTCTGAAAGGCAACTGCAAGATACCTCTCCCTGGTGGTCTTTAAAAATAGCAACTTTGTACCCAACTGTTTGGGAATATTGAGGTAGTGTGGTCTTTCCTGAAGGATTGCAAAAATGTTCCTTCCTACCCTACTGTTGGATAATTGATTCTGTATTAGGGAGAGAGCTGTACAATTCCACTGGTCGGTTCAGAGAAGTAATATAACCTAATAAACAGATCAATGGCATAGTGTAAAGACCACGATTCTAATCCTGTCGCGAACACTTGCCTGCTATGTGACCTTGGGAAAGTCACTTAATTTCCCTGTGCTTCGGTTTCCTCATCTACAAAATGAAGATTCAATACCTGTTCTCTCTTCTCCTTAGTCTGTGAGTGCTGTGTCTGGTTATCTTCAACTACCCCAGCCCTCAGTGCCGTGCTTGGCACATAGTAAGCACTTAACAAATATTATTGTTATTATTATATCATTGTCATTATTATCACCGGAGGAGGAGTTTAGAGGTCTGGATTTTCATCCCAGTTCCCCCAGAGGACTTGCTGTGTGAACTTGGACAAAAGTTTTAACCTCTCTGTGCTTCGATTCTCTTCTCTGCCATTTGGAGGGCATACAATGTAGTGAAGATTCACAAGCTAAAGTCTTCAAACAAATGTACCCGCCTTGGGTTGCCAAGAGCTACAGTTCAGTATATTCTAAGCCTATTCTGGCTCAAAATGACACCGGTGAACCTCTTGTTTAATGCAAGCATGAAGGGTCTACTATTTTTCTGATCAATATGATGAAGATATTGAGGTTTTTTCAAATATTCCTCACTTCACCTGCACGCATTGCATTAGTATAATTTAAAATGGACTACAACCAGGTACTGGAGATTAGATCATGGAAAACAGAAGCCTATTGCCTTGTGGTCTGTTCTGGCCCTCATGATTTCAGAGAACCACATAATCCTCTAGAGGTCCTCCAGTCCATCATCCTGCCTTCGGGGAGCACTGCACCTAAACCATTCCCAAAAGATAGTTGTTGTCCACAATATTCTTGGAAGTCCTAGAAAAGAGGAGCCTACAACCTTTCTTGAAAGTAAAAATGTAAAACTTTCAGTTTATTATCTATTAAATATTTCTTCATATGCTTGAAAATTATTAATAAGACCCTTCTCAGCCTTCTCTTCTCCATGAGAAATAATCCTTTATTAGACATTTTCACCAATAAACTCCATGATTTGGTATTCTTGGCAATATATCCCGCTCTCAAATGTCTCTTCTTCTAACTGCAAGTTGCTTGGGTCTTTGCTCACACAGAGAACAACAACTAACCAGGTAATGAGCACTGAAGTTGTCCTCAGAGGTTACTCCCCACAACTGTCAGGGTACTGTATTTACACTGCCTACTCCTTTATAAACAATTGCTTGATAAAAACCACCCCAGAAGTTGAAATATTGATTTCATGTGGAGAAATCTAATTTGTAGTGGTAAAAGCTCCTTTCCCACAGCGTAGTGAGTTACTACGCTGCCCACTAAAACTGAGCACCTCTTTCAGTACCCTGGTCTTCTCTATATGGGCCCAATTTTAACCATGATACCCCAAACCTGACCATGGAGTCAAAGGGGCCAGCAACTGTGAAGGCAACAGGAGCTGCTGAGTCACTTCTGCCTCTATCATAATGTCCCATTGTGGAGCAAACAAAGGATTAGTCTGTTCTGCTACAATATGTTGAAACTCTTCCCCTGAAATTGAGGTTTTTTCTCCACACCAGTTTGTCTTTCTTAAGCCATAGAGCTTTTCCAAATACACCTGCTTGCTTTGGCTGCCAGACCCATTTTAACAACAAACCTTCACTCTTCTCCAAGAAGGATGAGGGCAAAGTGAGAGAGCCAGTTCACAATATAGGCTGACAAGACTCCCATTTCCAAAAGGTGAAAAGGCAAAGGCAACCCAAAAGCAAATATGGTTGCATAGTTTCATTTAACCCCAAACTCACAGGTCAAAGACAACAGCAACCCCATGACTACACTCTGGGAGAATAACAGCTGTTGGACAAAGCAGCTTCACCTTGTGGAAGGGAATCAAATATCAGTATTACCCGGGGTTCTTTTCCAAGGCTTCAGAAGGACTCCAGTATGTGAAAAAGTCTGTATCAGAGTCCTTAGTGCAAAAACCAGAGGAATCTAAATTTTGAGTTCAACTAATAGATATTGGCTTAAATAAAATGAACAGGATTCACTAGCAACATTCCAAAGAGGCCACCTGAATGCCAAATAATAAAATTCTAACAAGCGCCAGTCAGGTGAACATAAAAGGTTAGCTTTAAACATTTCTGTTTCATTTCTGTTAAAGCATAAGCCATCTACAACAACATTCTGAAAATTCAAGGCAGGTGATCAGCAGAGTTTAGTATTACTTTTTGACTCAATAATTTAAAAATTAAGATAAAAAGAAGGTAAAAACTCACCTCATTTAACTAAAGATTCTGGCTGGGAACTCCAGTAGCTGTGGGGTAGAATAGAGGACAGCAGAGTAATATCTACGCTAGCTCATACAGGTGTTGGGTAAACAGTGGTGTTAGGTTATCACTTCACAGCCCTCATAAGAGTGAAGATAAATGCATAGGACATTAATTTTAAATCATTTTGTAGGATGTTAAGCAATAAGCCACCAACCGGGGAATTCCTTAAGTCACTTCCTCCTCATCTGATTGGCTGCTTCTCCTTTAAAAAAATAAAATAAAGGATTGCAAACATGAGCTCATTTGCATTTGGCCAACTCACACATTAGTGTTCAAACAAAACAGGTCTAACCAGGTTAGGCTTGGGTCTCAAGCACAGAGGCAACCTGTTAATGGATGAAGAATTGATTCCACGGTGGTTGTTCTTTTAAACCCAAAGTATATTTCAGAGAGGAAAACCATTAGAATGATCAGAAGAATCAGTGATCAGGATGGAAGGAGAGAAGAGAAAATGACAAAAAGGCCAACTGAGGGAAAATCTGTCTGTGTGGTCATGGGTGAGCGGGTCGGTCTGCCTGTGTGTCTGTGTGTATTTTCTGTGAGTCGAGTCAAAAGCAAACCCCACTGTGAAAGCTAGCAGAATTGATGAGTTGTTGCGAACCAAGGGATGTGTGTGACACAGAAACTGATCCTGGTGACATCTTCTGTAAATCAAGTCCAAGTCCTTGTCCAAGTCCTTTTCTCCTTTGCCAAGTCCCATCTACGGGCCTGTGCTGCTACCAGTCTCAGCATTTGGGTTCCAAAGGCCAAACTGAAGTGGTCCACAAAATTCAAATCCTCTCAGCCAAAGATCAGTCTTTGCAGATCCTAATATTAATATGATAGTATGATACTTGTTAAGCCTTACTCTTTGTAAATACAGTGCTAAGCACTGGAGTATGTACAGAAAAATTAGATCAGACACAGTTCTTGTCCTAAATGGTGCTCACTGTCTAAACAGAATAATTTAATCCCCAATTTACTCTTGAGGAAACTGAGGCACAGAGCAGTTAATGGCTGGCCTAAGGTCATACAGCAGAAAAGCAGCATGGCTTAGTGGATAGAGCATAGGCCTTGGAGTCAGAAGAACCTAGGAACCAATCCCAGCTCTGCCACTTGACTGCTGAGTCATCTTGGGCAAGTCACTTAACTTCTCTCAGTTACATCATCTGTTAAATGGGGATTAAGACCATCAGCCACATATAGGACATGGACTGTGTCCAAACTGTTTAACTTTTGTCTACCCCAGTGCTTATCACAGTGCCTGGTACACAGTAAGTGCTTAACAAATACCAATTTAAAAAAAGTAGTGGGGCTGGGATTATAACCCAAGTCTCCTTTCTTTCCCCTAGACAGTGCTGGAAGGGGACTCTAAATCCTGTGATTATTCATTCATTCAATCATATTTATGGAGTGCTTACTGTGTGCAGAGCACTGCACTAAACACTTGGGAAGTACAAATCGGCAATGTACAGAGACAGTTACTACCCAACAATGGGCATTAGGCAGGACTATAATGAATTCTGGTCATATGTCCCACTGACCGAAATGCAGCCACCAGGACAGAGACAAAAGTCCTGCTTTTGTCTAACCTGCCTAGGTTTCACGGTTATGGAAATGGCAGCGGCAGGGCACCCAGGGACAGCAGGCCAGGGAAATGGCAGCCATGAAGAAGCGCAGAGAAAAGGCTACAACTTCTGTCCGCACTGCAGCCACTGTGCCACCCCTGCTGCTCTCACTGGTTCCCACTGGTGCCAGAACGATGAATGAGGTGGCCTTGGCAGAAAGTTCTGGAGAGTCTCTGTAGACCAAAGGCTCATTGTAAGCGGGGAATATGTCTGCCAACTCTGTTGTATTGCACTCTCCCAAGTTCTTACTTAGTACGGTGCTCTGCATAAACACTCAATAAATATTATTGATTAAATGGAGTAATTTACAGAGGCAGCAGAAGTGGTGGCCGCAGGAGAGGAGAAGCACCAGTGTGGCTTTTATGCCGCTGTTATTGTTGTGGGCTGCCTTACACCTACAATGCCATCTGTGAGAATGATGGTCAACTCCTTGCTGGGTTATTTTCTGCCTCTCTCTCTAATAATCTCTGTCCATCTCAGTCTAGAGACTTGAGTGCTCTCTGCCCCCAACTCTACTTCTATCTCTATTTCTGTATTCCTTTCTTTCTCTGTGTCTCTCCTGGCTTGCTCTCTTTCTCTGCTCCTCTCTTCCTCACTCAATTCAGGGGCCTTTCATTAGCATCCACACCACAAAGCAGGCAGGGGGAAGGAGAAAGGGTAAAGAGAAAGGGGGTGAAGCTTAGGTAAGTCAATTTTATCACCTGCTAGCTATTCTGGAAGAAGAAAACAATGGTCATGGAGATTAATTGGAAATAGTGGCTAAATGCAGTTGGGAACTACATACACAATTATCCACATTCCCCCTCCCCGCCATTACCACAGACAGTGTAGATTTGGCTGAATCTTTCTATTGAATTCTGAGGCCTGCAGACTAAAAGGAGTATTTGGGAGAATGGGCTGCCCCCCTGGAAATATTGATGCCTGTTGCTTTCATGCTCAGTTTGACAGCACCTGTTAGCTGACTGAAAGCTGGGCCCCCACTTACTAGGCATTGATCAGAGATTTCTTTCAGTCTGTATGGGAGGACTGCACTCAGGGAGAGTCTTCACTGAGGTAAATGTTTTGAAGTAAAAATAAAGCAACTTTTTCCCATAGAAAGTGGTCCCCAGGAAGTTAGTTGTGGGCTGGTATCCAAAATAGAAGTATCCCAAAGGTCCCTACCCAGGGTGGATGCAGATCATCTCATGCCCTGGCAGTCCTGCACTCTTCTCTGTCCTCCCTGCAACCATGGAAATCCATTCCCAGGTTGCCCCATGGTTCCTTGGCATGGTTGGTTCTGGCTCCCTGCCACCATGGACATGAGCCTTTCTCCTCCCTATGGTCACTTTGGGTGGCCAGGAGAGGCTGAAGATAAGCTCCTTGAAGGCAGGGATCGTGTCTACTTATGACACTGTTTTCTCTAAAGGGCTTAGGACACAGCTCTACATAAAGTGAAAGCTCAATAAATGAAACCCAATATTGATGGCATTTATTAAGTAGTAGCTTGACTGAAGAGACCCAAGGCTGGGAAAGGAGTCCTTTATGAGTTGGAGTTCTGGTCTCCCACACCTAGGCCTTTCCAGACTGAGCCCCCTCCTTCCTCTCCCCCTCCCCATCCCCTGCCCTACCTCCTTCCCCTCCCTACAGCACATGTATATATGTTTGTGCAGATTTATTACTCTATTTATTTTACTTGTACATATTTAGTATTCTATTTATTTTATTTTGTTAATATGTTTTGTTTTGTTGTCTGTCTCCCTCTTCTAGACTGTGAGCCCGCTGTTGGGTAGGGATCGTCTGTATATGTTGCCAACTTGTACTTCTCAAGCACTTAGTACAGTGCTCTGCACACAGTAAGTGCTCAATAAATACAATTGAACGAATTGAATGAATGAATGAATGAATGGTCTGAGAAGCCTGGCCCCCTCAAAGGCATTCCTATGAAAAACACTCAGAGTGACAGAGTTAGTCCCGCATTAGGTATATCCAGCACTCTATGTGACTAGTGGATCACACTAGCAGGTCACACTGTATGAGGATGGCCTAGTGGAAACAGCAGCATGGCCTACTGGGAACAGCATGGACCGGGAGTCAGAGGATGTGAGTTCTAGTCCTGTCTCCTCCACATGTCTGCTGTGTGACCTTGGTCAAGTCATTTAAATTCTCTGGTCCTCAGTTATCTCATCTGTAAAATGGGGATTAAGACTGTGAGCCCCACGTAGGACAGGAACTGTGTCCAACCTGATTAGTTTGTATCTACCCCAGCACTTAGAACAGTGCTTGGCACATAGCAAGCACTTAACAAATAGTGCAAGTATTATTATCATTATTATTATTATCAGCTTCCAGAGCCACAGATTCAGCACTGTGTTGAGGCTAAGATGACCACTGATGAACCTCATAAATTCCACCCAACGCTGTACAGGTGACCACACATGAACTACACCGGACAAGCAGCATAACAACAGGATTCCCCAGGCTCCATATAAAAAAATCTGAGAAGGGCCAATCCTAGAGCATTTCTTCTGGGGGTCTCTGACACTCCTACTTCCCCATCGTCACTGCCCTTCCCTCCCAGGCCACTAGGAACTTCAGCTCCACATGAGGGGTGAAGAACTGGGCAGCAGAAACTGCAACAGAGGGAAGCTTGGGGCTTAAAATTTAAAAAACCAAACCTAAAAGCAGCTGATTTCATAGTGGTACTGAACTGAGGGTAGGTCAGCTTGAAAGCAGACTGTCCAGGAGGAAACTGAACTGGGGCCACCTTAACGGAGGCTGGGAAGGCCCAAAGTCTATTGCTACCAGACTACCTCCACTCAGGCCAGGAAGCAGTACTATCCTGGAGCTGAAGGAAGCACTCACTCCCTCGGCTGTCATTGCTCTCCTCCACAGGGCCGGAGGCTTCACCCAGAAACTCCTGCTTGCAGAGGAGGAGGTAGCCACACCAGGTAATAATGATAATAATGGTATTCCTTAAGAGCTTACCATTGCTGAAGTGCTGTACTGAGCACTGGAGTAGGTACAAGATAAACACCTCGGAAACTATGCTTGTCCTTCACGGTGCTTGCAGTCTAAATAATAATAATAATGATGATGATATTTGTTAAGCACTTACAATGTGCCAAGCACTGTTCTAAGTGCTGAGGTAGATACAAGGTAATCAGATTGTCCTACGTGAGACTTATGGTCTTAATTCCCATTTTACAGATCAATCAATCAATCAATTGTATTTATTGAGCGTTTACTGTGTACAGAGCACTGTACTAAGCACTTGGGAAGTATAAGTTGGCAACATATAGAGACAGTCCCTACCCAACAGTGGGCTCACAGTCTAGAAGGGGGAGACAGAGAACAAAACCAAACATATTAACAAAATAAAATAAATAGAACAGATATGTACAAGTATAATAAAATAAAATGTACAGTTACAGACGAGGTAACTGAGCCATAGAGAATAATAATAATAATAATAATAATAATGGTCTTTATTAAGTGCTTACTACGTGCAAAGCACTGTTCTAAGAGAAGTTAAGTGACTTGCCCAAAGTCACACAACTGATAAATGGTGGAGCCAGGATTAGAACTCACAGCCTCTGACTCCCAAGCCCAGCTCTTTCCACTAAGCCAAGCTGCTTAGGTTAGGAAGTCAAGCATTTAATTCCCATTTGAGAGATGAGGAAACCTAGGCACAGAGAACTTAAGTGACTTCCCCAAGGTCACACAGCAGGTAAGTGGTGGAGGAGGGATTAGAACCCAGGTCCTCTGACACTCAGGTCCGGGCTCTCCACTAGGCCATGATGATTATCAGTCTGAAACGTGGTATTTCTTACATTCTTACCAATGGGTCATGGATGTGCTAGCATACTGGGGAATGACTGGAGTTATCAAGGAAGGGTTCTAAGAGGAAATGAGCCTCCAGAGGTGATTGAAGAGGTACAGAGAAAGTGTGGCAGAGTGGAGAAAGCACAGAACTGAAAGTTGGAGGACCCAGGTTTCAGTCCTGTCTCTGCCACTTATCTACTGGGTGACCTTATTTGGCAAGTCATTTAACCTCCTCCAACTCAGTTTCTGTAACTATAAAATGGGGATAATAATACCTAACCCTGCCTCAGAGGGGACTTGTGAGGGCTAAATTGAGATAAGTAATGTAACATGCTTGGGCAGTAAAAGCACTAAATAAAACTAAGTTTTAAGAAACAGTGAGGCCTAGAAGAAAGAGCAGAAGCCTGAGAGTCAGAGGAACTGAGTTCTAATACTGACTCTGCTGATTGTCTGCTGTGTGATCTTGGGCAAATCACTTAACTTCTTGTGCCTAAGTTTTCTCATCTGTAAAATGGGGATTCAATACCTGTTTTCCCTTCTATCTAGACTGTGAGCCCTGTGTGGGAAAGGGACTGTGTCCAGTCTTGATGACTTGTATTTACCCTAGTGATTAGGACAGTGTTTGACATCTAGTAAGTGCTTAACAAATGCCATAGTTACCAATGCCATAGTTATTATTCCTATTATTATTATTATTATAAAGGTTGCTTGGTGAATAGGAACAGAGAGGTTGTCCCATGCTGAATTCAAAATAACTGAAACATGAACCAAAGCAAAGGGCCAATTTTTTCATTTGGAGTACAAAGGCAGAGTGGGGGCAGGGATTATAGGCAAGATATAGACTGGGAGGGTTCAGGTTTCAAACAGCTAATAGGCTGATAGGTTAGTGGCAAGAATATGGGCTAGGGAGTCAGAAGTCGTGGATTCTGACTCCTCCACTTGTCTGCTGTGTGTCCTTGGGTAAGTGGCTTCACTTCTCTGGTAATCAGTTCTCTCATCTGTAAAATGGGGATTAAGACTGTGAGCCCCATGTGAGAGAGGGATTATGTCAAATCTAATTACCTTGTATCTACCCCTGCACTTAGAACAGTGTTTGGGCATAGTAAGCACTTGACAAATACAATAATAATAATAATAATAATAATAATAATGGAAGCAGTGTTTCCTAGTAGAAAGAGCATGGGTCTGTGAGTCAGAGGACCTGGGTTCTAATTCTGGTTCTGCCAGTTGCCTACTGAGATCTTGGTCAGGTCACTTAACTTTTCAATGAATCAGTTTCCTCAATTGTAAAAAAAAAAAAAAGAAAAATAGGGATTCAATACTTGTTCTCCCTCCTACTTAAAACCCCATGTGGGATAGGGACTGTGTCCAACCTTGTTTTTTTTAATGGTATTTTCTAAGCACTTACTGTATGCCAGGCACTGTAGTAAACATTGGGATAGATACAGGCTAATCAGATTGGACACAACCCATGTCTCACTTCAGGCTCACAGTCTTAATCTCCATTTTACAGATTCACTGATTTTACAACCTGATTAGCTTGTATCTAGCCCAGTGTTTAGTGCAGTGCCTGGGACACAGTAAGTGCTTAACAAATACCAAAATAAATACATAAATCCAGAAAGTCACCATTTTGGTTCTAACTGCCAAGTCTTGGTCTTGTAAGAGAGCTGCCGATGAGCCAAAAGAGCACAGCTCGGACAACTGTCGCTCTGGTAGATTGGGAAATGATGAGCCAAAGCACATTAGAAATCATCCCAAAGTAGACACGCTCTGAGCCAGATGTCTTTTGCTCACAGGCTCCCACTTATTTGGTTGGATTCAGCAAAACATTTTCTACTAAATTCAGAACTGCTTGAGGAAGGAATCAGAGGAGATTCCTATCAATTTCATTTTCCCACACTTTCATTTCCTGGCTCACATTCATTCATTCAGCAACCTCTTGGAGGTGGATAGAGGGACAGGCTTGATAAGCTCTGTTTAAGATGTAAGCCATAAGAAGCATGGAAAGGTGAAGCAGTTCACCCAAAACAAGACGTAGATGAAGAGTGGGAAATAGAGGCAAATTGTCAAATCTCCCAGACATCAAATCTCCCTCCTGGCTCTTTAGGAGATGTAGCCAAATGAAGCCACCAATCTGAGGCATTGAAGAGGAGGAGGGAGAGAGGAGCCAGCCCATTGATACATCCACGACAGAAAGTGTGGAGAGAGAGCCAGAACCTCTGGATCTCCTCCTTCCAAATCACTGAAAACCCAGTTTCAGGTGGTTTGCCTCCAAGGCATACTGCATCTCAAGCCCAAATACTCTAGGTATCTTATCCCATATTTCCTGCCAAGGGAAAGCACTCTTCAAAGCCTAGTTTCAAGCCTTGGGGTAGGCACAGTTTTTTTCCTTCAGCACACTGCAGTCACAACTAAGTTTAATGGGAGTGATGTACGTGCTTTGCAAGAAAGGTGATGAGGGCATATATTACATAGCACCTTTCATCCCTAAGGCTTTGTTTAAAAATAGGTGTTTGGAACCAACATTTCTAGATATCTCACTTCTTCCAACCTGAAAATACAGCAGCTCCAGGGCAAAACATGACACCTGTTTATCATTAGCCCGGTCACATTCCCCACAGCTGTTCAGAAATCAAATGTGAAAAAGAATTCCAGAGCCCATTAAAATAACTGGGGGAATTAAAAGAGGGTGGAATATTATAATTAATTACCTGGACTAGAGTCAGGCCAGGACAACTGGGTTAATGAGCATCATCTTGCAAAACAATGCCGTGGGATCTTTATTAATAACTGCAGTGGTCAGAGCACCTGGATTTCCCTGTCTCGTCTGCTGGACTTCTCAGCCCGCACTGTTAGAGGTCCCGATATTGGTTTCAGCTTTGGCAGATGGGTGGAACCCCACAATCATGCCTCAACCTGACACATTTATGCCTATGTTCTTAACATGAACTCTGCCGGTGGCTTTCCACGTTGGCTGGAGAGATGAGATTGCTAAAATAAGGAGTGAGACCACTTCACTGCCTCCCTCAAATATTTATGTGTACTTGGCTGTACTTGAGAACACACCCAACACATATTTTTTCAACTGTCCAGCACTCCCAGGTTTAATTATCCTCAAGAATGCCTCCTTTTCTAACTCAATCCCTTGACTTGTCCTTTCTGCTTACCTACATGTTGGTACCCTACCATGTATAACTACACAGCATCTTCACTCTTGGTTAGATTCATCACTGGGCTCTGGCCTAGTCCATCTCCCTTAATTTGTTTTTCCCCACCCAAGAATAACTGTGGCTTGGATTTCATGTGGTGCTGAGTTTCGGCAAAGGAGTTAAATTGAGGATTAGGTCAGGGACTGAATGCTGACCCACAGCAAGGCCTATGTGGGAGACAACCACCTTCAATTTCTTTGGCGGTTTTTCACAGTGAGGAGCTAAAGTCAGAACCACGCAGGCCCAGCCTCTGATCCAATCACAACCCCTACCTACCCACCCACCACTACCACCAAACCTAATGAAGAACCTGACAAAGTACCAGGCAGATACACTTGTCAACTAAATTAGTCAATCAATAGTACGATTTTATGGTATTTGTTAAGTCCTTACTATGTGTGAAGCAGTGTTCTAGAGTGTGGAGCAGCTACAGGTTAATCAGCTTGGACACAATCCCCATCCCATATGAACTCGCAGTCTATGTAGGAGAGAAGACAGGTATTAAATGGGGAGAGAGTGCCTGGGAGAAGTGAGAATATAACCAAGTGTTTGCAGCAAGAGAGATAAGAATAATGATAAGAAGCAGTCTGGACTAATAGAAAGAGCCCAGGACTGGAAGTCAGCTTACTATAAGAGTAGTGAGAATTCTCTCACTAATGTCAAGCACTGTACTAAGTACTGAAGTAGATACAAGCCAATCAGTTTGGACACAGTCCATGTCCCACCTGGGGATCACAGTCTTAATCGCCATTTTTCAGATGCGGTAACTGAAGCACAGAGAAGTTAAGAGACTTACCCAAAGTCACACAGCAGACAAGAGGCAGAGCTGGGATTAAAACTCAGGTCTGTCTGACTCCCAGGCCTGTGCTCTATCCACTAGACCATGCTTCTTCTCTAAGGCCACGCTGCTTCTCTAATACAACAATTATTATTACAAGATACAGTAAGTATGTTGGCTTGAGAAGAATGAAGCACATGGCCTGGGATGTAGTAGGAGAGGAATGTGGATAAGTAAATAGGAGAAAGCTGATTAAAGTCAAGACAATTTAAATAAAAAGAGATTTCCAAAAAAGGAAGAGGAATTGAGGTGGGAGGCAAAAAAAAAAAACCAAAAAACATTCTGAGGTTATTATTTTTCAGTGAGTATTTACAGAGCTCCCACTCTGTGCACTAGCATTGAAGCACTGCTCACTTTAACACAAAGTTGCATTGGGTGGGACTCCTTGGATAAAGGCTGTGATAGCAAGATATAACAACTGCTGTAAGGAAAGGTGAAACTGGGAAACTAAAGCAGGTAGGACCAAGGAAATATTTTAAGACAATAGTGAAACAAAGCATCAGTAAATATTTTCTCTCAGTTGAAAACTTGGAGTCAATTGCCATAGGTAGACCAGCCTGTTGCGCTGCAATGGAGAAGAGAGCAACCCTTCTTGAGTAGAAGCTTCTTGATGGTCATGAGATGAGGAGGAAAAAGCTAAAGGAAAGTCAGAAGCTGCAAACATGAAACATGACAACATAGGAAGGGAGCCTTTTGCGTGCACACTGAGGCTGGGAGTGTGGGTCTTGCTTCAGCTTTTCAGACAGACATGCACCCCACAAGGAAATTTTGCCATCTTTTGTTATCTTCTTCGAGTTTGAACAAGACACTATGACAGTCATCACTGTGTACACACACAGGCACACACACATATGAAAGACATCCCTTAGGAAGACTCAGTTCCTACTCTCCATAACCAATTTTACAGAAGCAAGACCATGAAATTACAAAATAGAGGTCTAGTAAAGCTTATAGGTATCAAATATCTCTTCTGGTAAGAAAGGAACCCAGCTTTTTAAAAAAAAAATACTGAGGCTGATAATGAACTCTCGAGGAGCAAGAGAAATATCAATATTTGCAGGAATTAATTTAAATTTTATTTAGGCTATATTCATTTAAATATTTACAGTGGAATACAGATTGACAGGTGTTTCTAAATTACCTAGAAAAAATACTTCTTCATGGCCAGAATAGGTACAGAAGAAAGAAATGGAAAATGTAGAGAAGTTAAGTCTAGAAAAAATTTAAAAATATGGTGTGGAAATAACAAAAATTGAATTCAGCAAGGACCAACTTGGTCCCAAAAATATGTGAAACATGGATTTTAATGGAGGGAATAATAGTGATGAAACTCAATCTCATCTATCTAGCCACCAACTTCTCATCCAAGTCTTGCCCCTGGCTTGGAATGCCTTCTTCATATCCTACAATCACCCTCCCCACCTTCAAAACCTTATTAAAAACATATCTCCTCCTTGAGGCCTTCCCTGTCCAAGTCCTCATTTCTTCTTCTCCCACTCCCTTCTGCATCACCTTTACTCCTAGATTTGCACCCTCTATTCATCCCTCCCTCAGCCCCACAGCAATTATGTATATATCAGTAATTTATTTTTTCATATTAATATCTGGCTCCCCCTCTAGACTGTAAGCTCCTTGTGGGCAGGGAACATGCCTATCAACTCTGTTATATTGTAATCTTCCAAGCACATAATACAGTATTCTGCACACAGTAAGCTTTCAATAATATGATTGATTGATTAATTGATTGCTTGATTGATTGGTATTTATTAAGTTTTTTATTATATACTGAGCATTGCACCAGATACAAGATAATCAAACTAGTCCCAATCCCCCTCCTACTTGAGGCTAAGAGTTTAAGGAGTAAGAAACACAAGAATTTCAGCCCCATTTTACAGATGAGGAAACCGAGGCATGGAGAAGTTAAGTTACTTGCCCAAGGTCGCACAGCAAGCAAGTGGCGGAGTACAGATCTTAGTAAAGTGCTCTGCATATAAGTGTTTAATAAATACCATTGATTGATTGACTGACACCCAGTCCCATGCTCTTTCCACAAGGCCATGCTACCTCTTCTAGACTGAAAGCTCACTGTGGGCAGGGAACTTGTCTGTTACATTATTATATTGTACTCTTCCAAGTGCTTAGTACAGTGCTCTGCACACAGTAAGTGCTCAATAAATATGACTGCCTGACCTCCCCAATGAGGAGAAGTAAATCAGGAAACTGAAAGGTCAACATAATCCACTGAGAGTAGAAAACCTTAACACGTGGATATTTTGCACTCAGTCCTTCAGTTAAAACCTCTCCACTTGACCTAGTTTTCAGTTGGACCGGATGGCCAAACCCAGAGTGCTGGGGTCAGAGAAACAGTATTACATGGTAGAAAGCTCCACCGGATGCTTGCTGTATGACCTTGGGCAAGTCACTAAACTTCTTGGTGCCTTAATATCCTCATCTGTAAAATGGGGACTCAAGACCTGTTCTCCTTCCCCCTTAGACTGTGAGCTCGTCACTTCAATTACAATGAATAAAGAGCTTGAAGTATTAGATGACTCCACCCAAAGGAATTTCTCTTTTCCTCACCTTGACTCCTGCATCTGCCTGCTTGCTGACCTCCCTGCCTCCTGTCTTTCTTCACTCCAGACTATATTTCTCTCTGTTATATGGATCATTTTTTAAAACAATGATCAGTCCACATCTCCCCACTCCTCAAGAACCCCCAGTGGTTGCCCATCCAACTCCGCATCAAACAGAAACTCCTTACCATTGGCTTTAAAGCAATCGTTCAGCTCACCCCCTCCTGCCTTACCTCACTGATTTCTTACTTCAGCTAAACCCGCACACTTTACTTGCTCCCGGTGCCTTGATCTCTTCTATCTCATTGCTGACCCCTTTCCTACATCCTCCCTCTAGCCTGGAATTCCCTCCCTCCTCTATATAAACCAGACAACCACTCTCCCTACTTGCAAAGTCTTGTTAAGGTCACATCTCCTCCAAGGGGACTTCCCCAATTAAATTCTCTTTTCCCTGACTCCTCCTCCCTACTACATCACCTATGCACTTGGATCTCTACCCTTTGCGTACTTGATATTCACCCCACCCTTAGCCCCACTGTACTTATGTAAATATCCACAATTTATTTATGTAAATGTCTCTCTCCCTTTCCAGACTGTGTGCGCCTTGTGTTGAATTGTACTCTCCCAAATGCTTAGTACAGTGCTCTGTACATAGTAAGTGCTCAGTAAATACACTTGATTGATTTATTCTTCCTCCTCCCTGCCCAGCTTCGTTCCCTCCCTTTTCTTATTACCCCTCTTCCCAGCTGGAGGTGGAATATGAAATTTTTCAGTGTCCAGGCAAGGCACAAGTATATCTAGGTGACAAGAACTTGTAAAGCAGGGTCTAAAGTCCACTAGTACATCTGCTTATGTGATATGCACAGCATCAAGCACACCATTGGCACTCAGTGTTATGTTCTAAGGTGAGAAGCTCCATAGAAACCTGAAGATAAATAGAAAGAGTTGGACAGGTGGAGCCAGCACATGGAAAGGGGAAGAATAATGGGCTTGGCAGATGGAGAGACCCAAAAGTTAATCACCTAGAAGCCAGCTCCAGGGAAACAAGGAGGGGGAGGAGAGAGACAGAGCAACGAAAGGAGAGTTTCCAGGGACCTACTGGAGTTATGGCCATATAATTTACAAGCCCATCCTCTTTGGTATCCAAAGTACAATTTTGCATAAATTACCCATCTGGCCTATTCAAAGCAGATGTACCTGCATGATTTTCAGAATGTCATGCAAGAAGACCCAAAAATGATGAAGGAGATGTCAGATCAATTCGAGGTATTTGGGGCAATTCTCCATGCTCAGTAAGGTGTAGGTGAGATCACTGCCACTCACTTGTGCAAAGTAAATGAGTTTGAAGTTAAGAAAGTCTTCTGAATGGATCAACTCTTTCTTCCAAGTGGATTGTTCTTGGATAAGACTTCTCTTTCTGACCCAGTTCATCCCGTGACAACATCTTGGAAAGATACTTTTAAGTAACATTCAACTTTGGGATTGATGGTCATGAAATTCTGAGAATCAATCCAATGGTATTTATTGAGCACTTACTATGTGCAGAGCATTGTACTAAGCATTTGGGAGAGTACAGTACAATAAACTTGGTGACATGTTCCCTCTCCACAGTGGGCTTACAGTCTGGAGGAGGTTGAGGTTCTAGAGAACCTCAAATGTTTGTGAATGGCTCAACAGTGAAATTCCAATGATGAATTTCCTTACTCTGAACACTGTATAAAAGCCCTGGCAGCTAGTCCCAAACAAGAGCCCATCTCTGGAAAATTAACTCTCTGAAATATTGACATTCACCCTGAGGCATATTCCTGGTCTTTCTATAATAATAATAATAATAATAATAATAATAATAATAATAATAATAATAATAATAATAATAATTGTGGTATTTAAGCACTTACTGTGTGCCAGGCACTGTACTAAGCACTGGGGTAGAGTCAAGCAAATCATGTTAGACACAGTCCCTGTCCCATATGGGGCTCACAGTCTTAATCTCCATTTAGTGAGGTAACTGAGGCATGAGAAGTAAAGCGACTTGCCCAAGGTCACACACAGTAAAGTGGTGTAGTCAGGATTGGAACCCAGATCCTTCTGACTCCCACTCCTGTGCAGTATCCACTAGGCCAGGCTGCTTCTCTGTTAAAAGTAACCTGGAGATCTGGAACTCTGTCCTCCCAAGAAGGGTGACAGCTGAGGTGCCGACTAGTACTTCCCAAGCGCTTAGTACAGTGCTCTGCACACAGTAAGTGCTCAATAAATATGATCGAATGAATGAATGAATGAATGAATGATCCTCATGTTAGAAGACCTAGTCCAATCTGAATCTTAGCCAACTCCACCAAACTAAGCAAAATGCCATGAAAGCTAGGGTCACGAGCATTTCCAAGATGTGTCCCAAACTGGGGACCTTTCACTGCAGGTGATGATAATCATCATGGGGGCAAGCAGTGCACTTTAAATTGAGCTTGCTTTCATTCTAGAGACGGACTTTCTGCATTTGGTCATCAAAGAACAGGAGGGAGGGAGGTTTGCCATTTGCTAATGTTTGATTTTTGCCAGCCCATTTTCCTTCCAACTTGGCAGGTCACTGCAACTTGGAAGCCTAGTCCCCTGCTGAAAATAGTGGTGTGGTAGGGGCCAATTATTCGTAAAACCCAAGCTGTAGGATCAGGCTCCAGCAGGGGGTAGTTGGCCTATTCAGCTTTTAGCAACCAGGTAATTTAATCCTGGAAAGCTACAGCTCCACATCAGCACAGTGGCGGTTCCTGCTCTCACAGGGTTGGCCGGACCTGGCATTTTATCATGCTCTCAGTTGAGTTACTGTGTAACACGCCACATTACTCATATCTAAAGGATTCGTTTGTTTGACCTGAAGTTTCTCTCCACTTGCTTTTTCCCAGGCCCATTCTACAATGATTTTAGAAGTTGACCCATGTCAGTGAAATAGAGGGACTGAGAAAAAGGAAGGGAGTGAAAGGAGAGGAGCTATCGAGAGAGAGACACGAGCAGCTTTTCAAAGAGCAGGAGTATTTTTTAGGAGGAATTTCCTAGTGGAAAATTCCTCTTGTGATCTGAACTTGCCAAGGAAAAATCAAATCCTGGGGTGAAACAAATGCCTTATGGGAAGAGCTGGCAGGCAGGGGAATGGACCGCAATTCCTCCCTGGTATCCACTCAGGGGACCATAGCCTTGTCAATCCTCCACTTACGTGGCTCAATGGAAAGAGCCCCGGCTTTGGAGTCAGAGGTCATGGGTTCAAATCCTGGCTCCGCCAATTGTCAGCTGTGTGACTTTGGGCAAGTCACTTAACTTCTCTGGGCCTCAGTTACCTCATCTGTAAACTGGGGATTAAGACTGTGAGTCCCCCGTGGGACAATCTGATCATTTTGTAACCTCCCCAGCTCTTAGAACAGTGCTTTGCACATAGTAAGTGCTTAACAAATGCCATCATCATCATTGTTATTATCACAAAAATCTTCAGGTTTCTTCAACCATCCTGCATGTCCCCACTCCTGCTGTCACCCAGAGGAATCTCACAGTCCGGTTGGCAGCAGGATGACCAAGGTGGCAGTCTCCAGTATCCTGAGGACCAGTTGTCAATCAGAAGGGCACTGAATCAAGAATCACAGTACTAATGGATGCCGCCAGAAGCTAAAATCCCAGTCCTCAAGGACTGAAATCAATAGCTTCCAGCCAATCCCTAAATGCTGTGACAAAATTTACTGTTAGGCCAACTCCTTTCATTACACCATGGAGAAGGACAGAGATGGGAGAAACAATGGCAGACACAAGAAGTATCCCTCAGCTGCCTGAATGATCCTATTTTTTCATTTTGATTTTCTATTGGAAGTATAAATAACTCTTCAGTAGGATGCCCCCTTACTTGAAGATTCCATATATGTGCTTTTGGTTGGGGTTCCTAGTCGACATTTTACTAAAAGTGAGGTCCCTTGCATGCATATGGATATGGATGTAGGTGGAGAGAACTACACACAACACACAACCAAATTCCATTGCACCCTCTCTTTAGCTGTGGTATAGGCAAGAGAGTGGTATTTGCCACTTGCAGCACCTGCCCCAATTTTCACATCTGCCTCTAACTCTCTCTTCAAGCTTCCTGTCCTCACACCAATGCCATCTCTTTCCCCAGTGACATGGCCACATACTTCATTAACAAAATTGAAACCATCAAGTCTGATCTCCCTAAAATCTCCCCTGCTCCTCTCCTGTCCCTCCATCCTCTGCCACCCTCTTTGACTCTCCCAAGATTCCCTGCACTATCTCAAGAAGAGATCTCTCACCTTCTCTAAAAATCTACCCCCTCACTGACTCTATCCCTTCATACCTTATTAAAACACTTTCCCCCTCCCTTCTTCCCTCCTTGACTGCCATCTTTAATGATTCACCCTCCAACAGCTTCTTCCCCAATGCCTTCAAACTTTCTTATGTATCACCTATCCTGAAAAAAAAGCCCTCCTTTGATCTGAAGGCTCCCTTCAGTTGTCACCCCTCTCCCTCCTACCATTCCTCTCCAAACTCCTTGAAAGCGTTGTCTACGCCACTTCCTCTCCTCCAATTTTCCTCTCAAACCTCTACAATCTGCCTTCCACCTCCTTCACTTCACAGAAACAGCCCTCTCTAAGGTAACCAATGACCTTCTTCTCACCAAATCTGGAGGTCTTTTCTCCATTCTAATCCTCCTAGACTTCCCAGCTGCCTTTGACACTGTCAACCACCCCTTTCTACTTGAAGATTTATCAAAGCTTCACTTCACTGGCACTGTCTTCTCTTGGTTCTCCTATCTCTCTGACAGCTCCTTTTCAGCCTCCTTTGCAGTCTTCCCCTCTGCCTCCCATCCTCCCACAGTAGGGGTCTCTCAAAGCTCAGTTATGGATCCCCTTCTATTCTCCATCTACATCCACTCCCTTGGAGAACTCATTTGCTCCCACAGCTCCAACTACCATCACTATGAGGATGGTTCCCAAATCTATATCTCTAACCCTGACCTCTCTCCTTCTCTGCAGTCTCACATTTCCTCCTGCCTTCGGGACATCTCTACCTGGATGTCCTGTTGAGACTTCAAACTTAATATGGCCAAAGCATAATCCTTTGTCTTCTCACCCAAACCCTATCCTCCCCTTCTCATTCCCATCACTGTAGACAATACCTCTATCCTCCCTATCTCACAAATCCATAACCTTGGCATTGACCTAGACTCATCTCTCTCATTCAGTTTACATATTCATTCAATCATATTTATTGAGTGCTTACTGTGTGCAGAGCACTGTACTAAGTGCTTGGAAGGTACAATTCGGCAACAGAGACAATCCCTACCCAACAACGGGCTCAATCTGTCACCAAATCCTGCCAGTTCTACCTTCATAACATCACTAAAATCTACCTTTTTCTCTCCATCAAAACTGCAATGATGCTAATCCAAGCACTTATCCTATCCCAACTTAACTACTGCATCTGCCTCTGCACTGACCTCCCTACCTCTTATCTCTTCCCACGGGAGTCCATTCTTCACTCTGCTGCATAGACCATTTTTCTAAAAAAAGTTCAGCCATGTCTCCCCACTCCTCAAGAACCTCCAGTCGTTACCGATCAACCTCCACATCAAACAGAAACTCCTTACCACTGGCTTTAAAACACTCAATCAACTCACCCCCTCCTACATTACCTCACTAATCTCCTACTGCAGCCCAGCCTGCAAGCTTCACTCCTCTATCACCAGCTTGCTAACAATGCTCCAATCTCATCTTTCTCACCACCAACCCCTTTCTCATGTCCACCTTCTCAACTGGAATTTCCTCCCTCTCCAAATATGCCAGACCACCACTGTCCCCTATTCAGTTTTTTTAATGTCACATCTCCTCCAAGAGGCCTTCCCCAGTTAAGCCCTCTTCTCCCAGGCTCCCTGTTCCTCCTGTCATTTATTCAATTGTATTTGTGACCTTTGGGCATTTGATATTCACCCCACCCTTAGTCCGTCAGCACTAATGTACTTATTTTTAAAGTATGTATCATGTTATTTATTTTCATTAATGTCTGTCTCCCCCTTTATAGTGTAAGCTCATTATGGGCAGGAACGTGTCTACCAACTCTATAGTATTGTACACTTCCAAGTGCTTAGTACATTGTTCTGCAAAGAGTAAGCACTAAGTAAATGCCACTGATGATGATGATCCAAGGTTAGGAATCAAAATTAAATGATGAAAGGTATAAGTTAGACCATATTTGTTTCCTCTAAGAAGAAATACTCATTTGTATTCAGTGTCTTGTGGGTTTTTTTCATTAAAAACACTGAATATGAATGAGTATTTTAGCATTTGAAATATTTTTAAATGGTCAAGTCAAAATACTCTTACATTTTTATAAAGTGGTTCTAGTGATTTTATAAAGGAGTTCTAGGAAACAGTATAGCCTAGTGGAACGAGCACGGACCTGGGGGTCAGAGGACCTGGGTTTTAATCCTGGCTCCACCACTTACCTGCTGAGTGACCTTGGGCAAGTCTCTTTTCTTCTCAGAGCCTCAGTTCCATCATCTGCAAAATGGAGATTCAGCACCTATTCTCCCTCATACTTAGACTGTGAGCCCTATGAGGGACCTTATCATCTTGAATTTACCCCTGTGCTTAGTACAAGTGCTTGGCATATAGTCCGCGCTTAAATACCAAGGTTGTTATTATTATTATTTAGCAACGTTCATCTTTGGAAACAAAGGGAGAAAGCAAAGGGCAGCTGCATTATTCAGGTAATTTCTTTGTTAAGGGGCCTAAGCACTCTGGATAAATATTTACATAAACAACTAGCACTTTTCATAGTCATCCATGTTAGAAGAAAATGGATAATCACTTCAAACACAATGACGTTCTCAGTCTGACAGCCATGGAGATCCAGAGTAGTTAGTATTCCAGTTGCCCGGCCTGCCTTTACATACCTGGACTTCAGATCTGATACTGTTTCAAAGGTCCTGAAACTGAAGTGGACCACCAACGATCCCTGCCAGCTTTAATGAACTGCCCTAACTGCAGTGAACCGGAAGGAGATAGCAAGTACTTCCCAAGCACAGGACCTAAATGATGACTCACATTATTCAAGGAAAACTAAGGAAAGAGCATCTACCTGCATTCCCAAGCCATCAGCCTACACAGAGACCTTTTGCTGAGATAATTACTCTATTTATTTATTTATTTATTTATTTATTTTACTTGTACATAGCTATTCTATTTATTTTATTTTGTTAGTATGTTTGGTTTTGTTCTCTGTCTCCCCCTTTTAGACTGTGAGCCCACTGTTGGGTAGGGACTGTCTCTATATGTTGCCAATTTGTACTTCCCAAGCGCTTAGTACAGTGCTCTGCACATAGTAAGCACTCAATAAATACGATTGATGATGATGATGATGATGTTAATTACAGATGTTGGAGGCCACATGAAGGCCAAGGTCCTTCGGGTTTATACGCTAATGAATCAGAACATCAAAGACTCAGAGACCTTCCCAAGGTCCGCAACCCTTCGCCGTCACTTGGCTCTCGGGAAATCATAAAAAATTCCTTCATTTCCAGGGCTATCCTCTTGCCCACCTCCACTCCCTCCTCAGTATTTTTCTCCTTATTCTTTTTCCCCTCATGTTTCAGTAAATCACTGTCTATCCCTTTAGTGCATGCACCAACTCTGCATGCATATTATAGACTGAGCCCGCTGTTGGGTAGGGACTGTCTCTATGTGTTGCCGACTTGCACTTCCCAAGCGCTTAGTACAGTGCTCTGTACACAGTAAGCGCTCAATAAATATGATTGATTGATTGATTGATTGATTATGTGCTATACCCAGTCTGGTTGGTTTGGGTGCCCCAGATGGAGTGAGTTACTGAGGTATTAGGATGCTTGAAAATTCCACTGGAGTGTTTGCTTTTGGTGGGGGCTCCACAGCTGTGAGAGCCCCTGTGTGGTTCTGAACTAGGTCATTCACAGGGTGGAATGTCAGCTGCTGTTCTTGGCTCTGGGCCTGCATTTTCCATGGAAATACTATTTGGTTTCATTGTGGTCACTTTGCATTTGCATTTAGTGTCAGTAAGGGTGCTAAGTATGATGGGGATGTCACCACAAGCCACAGATCCAGGAGCTCGCTAAAAAAAAAAAATGCCCGCAGTGAAAAAAATAAAAAAATGATTTGCTTAAACTAACCCACAACACAAAGATCCATTTTTCTAATTTCTCCAGCTTTTGAATGCCTTTAAGCCAGTTTGTCTCCATTTAATCCCTCAAAATATCCAGTTTCTTGTTCCCATGTCTATGCAACAGTGTGAGCATAGTGAGGGCTATCCCTTCTATCTCTGACTGACAGATTTGCTAAACTCTGACAAACCAGAACTAACCTGGCTACACCTAGCCCAGTAGGGGGAAAACATGAAGATTTCAAGGTGAAACAAACAAAACAACAACAAAAAAGATCTGGGTTGCCCCAACCCAGGCCAGCTTGCAACCAAGCAACCAAGGAGCATGTCTCAGAACTTTGCCCCAGGATCCCAAGAAAAAGGTCCATTGTGTACACTCTGTACAAAGCTGCCAAGTTAAACTCTGAGGAAAGGACATGTGTGTTTGCAGGGGGAATAAGAGAAAGCTAAGAGAAGGGAAGCGGGAGGCTTTAGTGATTGGGAAAAAAGGAATAATGGAGAAAGCTACGTGGGTTGCTCAGGTATCCAACCACTACTAAATTCACAAGCCCCTGTGAATGCACTTTCCCAAGAGCTTAGTACAGTTCTCTGTACACAGTCGTTGTCCAGTAAATACCATGGATTGATTGATTAGAGTATCCAGGGTGTTGTCTTCTCAAGGCTGTTCTGAGTTTTGGTAAGTCTCTTATCACTTCTTCGAAATCATTCTTTGGCATGATTTTTTTTAAAATGGTACTTGTTAAGCGCATACCATGAGCCAGGCATAGTACTAAGCACTGGGGTAGACACAAGAAAATCAGGTTCCATATACACAGTCTGTCCCACATGAGCTCACAGTCTAATGCATCAACCACAGTGCAGCAGTGATGGCTATTGTCTAGGTATTTCCGGCCCAAGTGCCACTACTGGGCAGCTCAGGATGTGGGCACTAAGGAATAATTTATAATAGTGGTATTTGTTAAGCGCTTACTATGTGTCAAACACTATGGTCAAGCACTGGGGTAAGTACAACATGATTAAATTACATAGAGTTCCTGTCCCACATGGGGCTCACAGTCTATGGGAAAGGAGAACAGGTATCTTGTCCCTGTTTTTGCAGGTGAGGAAACTGAGGCACCAAGAAGTGAAGTGACCTGCCCAAGGTCCCATGGCAGGCATGTTCTGGCTCTGCCACTTGTCTGCTATGTGATCTTGGGCAAATCACATCATTTCTCTGGGCCTCAGTTACCTCATCTATAAAATGGGGATTGAGAGTGTGGGCCTCATGTGGGACAGGGACTGTGTCCAAACTGCTTACCTTGTATCCACTCCAGTGCTTAGTAAATCAATCAATCAATCGTATTTATTGAGTGCTTACTGTGTGCAGAGCACTGTACTAAGCGCTTGGGAAGTACAAGTTGGCAACATATAGAGATGGTCCCTACCCAACAGTGGGCTCACAGTCTAGAAGGGGGAGATAGAGAACAAAACCAAACGTGCCTGGAATATAGTAAGCACTTAATAAATACCATTATTATTAGTATGTGGAGGAGTATGGATTAGAACTCAGATCCCTTGAGTTGTGTTCCTTCCAATATTGAGTATTATTGTTATTTTCATCGTCATTATTATTATTGAATTCGTTAAGTATGTGTCAAGCACTGTTCTAAGCACTGGAGTAGATACAAGTTAATTGGGTTAGTCAAAGTCTCTGTCCTGTATGGGGCTCACAGTCTAAGTAGGAGTGAGAACAGGAATTGAATCCCCATTTTACAGTTCAGGAAACTGAGGTATGGAGAAGTGAAGTGACTTGCCCAAAGTTACACAGTCAGCAATTGGCAGAGCCAGGATTAGAACCCAAGTCCACTGACTCCCAGCCCCATGCTATTTCCATTAGGCCACACTTCTTCTCAGTGAGTAGCAGAGAAAGTCTAGCTGGGTACAGAATTCAAATCCAGACTATGGAAAGGTGGATAAACCTCATTCTAGATATGCAGCAAACAGAGCTCTTGGCTTCCCTGTGCTGGGTACAAGGCCCCACCTGATGCTGAAATTCATCGTGTGTGACTCGTCCTCTTGAACAGATCCACTGAATCACTTGTGTTGGCTGTTGGGTCTCTTCCCAGAAGAAATCCAGGATTGGAATAATAGTATGTGTCACAGGTCCAGAGGAATGTTGAGAGAGCGTTGTGAGAAATCTGCCCACAGCCTCTTTCAGGAAAGGTAATTATAGATTCCAGAACCAAAAGGGACCTCAAGAGGTCATAGCCCATCCCCTCTGCCTTAAGGCAGGAAAGCGATACCTAAATCATCCCAGACAGATGGCATTTTAAATACCTTTGGGGGAGAAATTCCAGAAACTTCCTTAGGGGCCTTACCCATATTCCATAATCCCAAAACTGTAGTGATATTACCAGAAGCTGCCATATGCTACTTTCAGAGACAGAATTAGTCAACAGGAGGGCACCAAGTAGGGTCAGCCCCCTCTCTACACTTGATTATTTTGCCCTCCCTGGTGCTAAAGTTATAGCTTAGCTCAGGACAGAAGTTCCTAAAGCAGTGTTCTATGCCTCCCAGCTAACATGGGGTAGAGCATGCAGATTCTCCATGTATCTCCAAGTCATTTTTTGCTCTCCCAGTCTTTCACTTTCTGCAGCCGGCACCTCCATTGTCAAATGACAGTCTCGCTCTACAACAGCATACAAACCGGATTCAGGCAACATTAGGGCAGTAAGGAAAACAAAGCCTTCCATTTCTCTGACCCCATCCTAACCCAACTGGATTATTGCATCAACCTCTCATCCTCTGATCTCCCACCCTCCTGTCTCTCCCCACTTCAGTCTATACTTCACTCTGCTGCCCGGATTATCTTTCTACAGAAACGCTCTGGGCACGTCACTCCCCTCCTCAAAAATCTCCAGTGGTTGCCTATCAACCTTCGAATCAAGCAAAAGCTCCTTACTCTTGGCTGCAAGGCTCTCCATCACCTCACCCCCTGCTACCTCACCTACCTTCTCTCCTTCTACAGCCCAGCCTGCACACTCAGCTCCTCTGTCGTTAACCTCCTAACTGTGCCTTGTTCTCTCCTGTCCCACCATCGACTTCTGGCCTACGTCCTACCTCTAGCCTGAATGCCCTCCCTCCACACATTCACCAAATTAGCTCTCTTCCTCCCTTCAAAGCCCTACTGAGAGCTCACCTCCTCCTGGAGGCATTTCCAGACTGAGCCCCCCTTTTTCTCTCCTTCTCCTCCTCCTCCTCCCCTCCCCATTGCCCCCCTCCCTCCCTCTGCCCTACCCCCGTCACCTCCCCACAGCACTTGTATATATTTGTATATATTTATTACTCTATTTTATTTGTACCTATTTATTACTCTACTTATTAATGATGTGTATATAGCTATAATTCTATTTATTATGATGGTATTGACACCTGTCTACTTGTTTTGTTTTGTTGTCTGTCTTCCCGCTTCCAGACTGTGAGCCCATTGTTGGGGAGGGACCATCTCTATATGTTACCGATTTGTACTTCCCAAGCACTTAGTACAGTGCTCTGCACACAGTAAGCACTCAATAAATATGATTGAATGAATGAATGAATGAATGGAAGCAGGGTCCCAGTGTCCCAACAGTATCCACAAAGCTCCCTGGGGCTTCAGAGAGATTCAAACAGCCCTTGAGCTGATTCACCTTGGGCAACTCTAGAAATAAGAGCAGGAAAAGAGGAGCAGGGGTTGTGTGATGTGGTCTTTCCAAGACTCAAACCGGGTCAGGCCAGTGAAAATCTGGGAGAAAGCTGGAATTCATTGCCAAAGCAGCTCTGATGATCAATTTCTCCTCTAGATTGTAAGCTCCTTGTGGGCAGGGAACATCAATCAATCAATCAATCGTATTTATTGAGTGCTTACTGTGTGCAGAGCACTGTACTAAGCACTTGGGAAGTACAAGTTGGCAACATATAGAGACAGTCCCTACCCAACAGTGGGCTCACAGTCTAAAAGGGGGAGACAGAGAACAAAACCAAACATACTAACAAAATAAAATAAATAGAACAGATATGTACAAGTAAAATAAATAGAGTAATAAATATGTACAAACATGTATACATATATACAGGTGCTGTGGGGAAGGGAAGGAGGTAAGATGGGGGGGAAGGAGAGGAGGATCAGGGGGAGAGGAAGGAAGGAGCTCAGTCTGGGAAGGCCTCCTGGAGGAGGTGAGCTCTCAGTAGGGCCTTGAAGGGAGGAAGAGAGCTAGCTTGGCGGATGGGCAGAGGGAGGGCATTCCAGGCCCGGGGGATGACGTGGGCCGGGGGTCGATGGCGGGACAGGCGAGAACGAGGTACGGTGAGGAGATTAGCGGCAGAGGAGCGGAGGGTGTGGGGTGGGCTGTAGAAGGAGAGAAAGGAGGTGAGGTAGGAGGGGGCAAGGTGATGGAGAGCCTTGAAGCCGTTATATTGTACTCTTCCAAGTGCTTAATACAGTGCTCTGCACATCCTGAGCACCCAATGAATACCACCTGACATAATGAAAGTAATATGAAGTAAGAGGATGAGTGAATTTTATTTAAAGTTTATAATTTTTTAAAAAAAATTTCGTGGTATTAAACACTTAGTATGTGCCACATACTATACTAAGCGCAGGGATAGATACGAGCTGATCGGGTTGGACACAGTTCATATCCCACCCTGGCCTCACAGGCTTAATCTCCATTTTACGGATGAGATAACTGAGGCCCGGAGAAGCTAAATGACTTGCCCAAGGTAACACAACCGACAACTGGTGGAGCTGGGATTAGAACCCAGGTCCTTCTGACTCCCAGGCCCATGCTTTATCCATTAGAGCATGTTGTGTGTTTTTTCCGCAATACTCCTACTAGGACTGAATTTGGAGGAAATATTCAGCAAAACATCTTTGCCAAAGCAATGAAAGGAAATGTTCCTTTTGACATAAACCATGATGAACTCCAAGAAGAAAATACAAAGTTCAACTTTATGTGAAAGTTCCAATTAACTTTCACTGATTTTTGTTGGTTGTTGTTGCTGCTGCTGACCAGTACGGTGCTGAATATCGACTAATTAGTATAGGAAATCGTTCTAAAGAATCTGAATCTTACCATTAAAAAGAAAGACATCAATCAATTATAATTATTGAGCACTTACTGTGTGAAGAGCGCTGCACTAAGTACTTGGGAGAGTACAATATAACAAGAGTTAGTAGATATGTTCCCTGCCCACAAGGAACTTACAATTGATTTTCCCATATATGCTTTTCTCCTTCCTCCTCCTCCTCCTCCTCCCCCTCCAACTCCTCTATGCTTTTTTCCCTCCTCCCCATGCAATTCCACTCCCACTCCTACTAGATCCCTATCTTCAGACTACACTTTGAGCAGCTCTTCTGAAAAAGAGAAATAGATCCTTAGATCAGAGAGTGCAAACAGAAACTCTGTCCTCTAGCCAGGCTTCTAATTATTTATCTACCTTATCACATTCTCAACACTTTCATTTAGTACTAAGGGTATTCCAAAGAGGATTTGACAAGAAAGTTTATATGCCTAAAAATCCCCACCCTCCAGAATGCTGGCATAGCAAAGTACCTATCTGCATAGTAGCATTTATTGAGCATTCACTTGGTGCAGTGCAATGTACCAGGCTTCTGGGAAATACAGAATCACCAAGTGGCATGTTTTCTACCTAAAAGGAGCTTAGTCCAGAGCAGGGGAGACTGACATAAAGTTATCTATGACACTACTGCCTTGATACATCATAAAACATTTCCTAGTCATCTTTTACTTTGAAAGTCTTGAGGACATGAAGAGGGTCAGTAAGGAGTGAAGGCATGCAGGAAGAAGAGAAAAAACAAGAGTGAGATTTTTAATATTTAAATTCTTCATTTGGTTTCTGGTCAACCATTTATCAGAGATTAATCCCACCTGGTGTTAACATGAAGAGCCAAAGACAGTCAAGAATGCTGCCCTCAGGGAGGATAAAATACTAAGTTTAGATTCCAGCTGTCTAGTGCCTCAAGTACCACATACCTGGAATGTAAATTCAGTGGTTTTGCTCCTCAGAAAAGAGACTTGGGGTCTTGATAGAGGACCAAAGGGCCCTCTACCACTTGTAAATGGACCTTCTACTCTGAGGGCCCAGCACAAGTGGAGTTCCACTCCTACATATCATTTGTGCTTTTATGCTGCTGTCACGTGTTTCATATCTGCACAATTACGTTTCTCCATCTTCTCCTTTAAGAGAGGGACCATATTCTTCCTTAGGAACCAGCTTCTGCTCTGAAGAGTAAGTGCTCAAGAAACAAACACCTGTGAGAAACAAGGCAGAATCCACATGACCCTAATGATATATTTTTGTAACAATAGGGAAATTTGTCACAAATCATCATGGAAGAACTGTAAAGCCTCTGGTTGAGGTTCCCTCCCCTCCTCCCTCGACAGCTACTGCCAAGTGTGGCCTCTGGAACCCCCACTCCATTATAAGTAAGATCCCTTTCATCCTGAACCTATTCCTTTCCAGCTCTCTACTCCTCCTCGCCCTAACTGAAACATGGTTATCTCCAGACAACACGGTCTCTTCCGCTGCTCTCTCCAGTGGAGGCCTCTTCTTCTCCCACTCCCCCAGACTCACTGGAAAATGAGGAGGGGTCGGTTTCCTTCTTGCACCCCAATGTCGCTTTCGCACTATCCCTCCTCCCCCTTCCCTTTCCTTCCCTTCCTTTGAAGCCCACATTATTCGCCTCTACCACCCACTCCAGATTCTTGTAGCCATCATCTACCACCACCCCCCGGGCCCACCTCCAACTTCTTTAACGATTTTGACCCCTTCCTCACCTTCCTTCTCTCCTTTTCCATGCCCACTCTGATCCTCGGAGACTTCAACATCCACATGGATATCCCTGGTGACTCCTCTGCCACCCGCCTTCTATCTCTCCTTGACACTGCCAACCTCTTGCTCCACCCCACCTCATCCACTCACCAACTTGGTCATACCCTCAACCTCATCATCTCCTACCGCTGCACTGTGTCCACCCTCACCAACTCTGAAATCCCTCTCTCTGATCATAATCTTCTCACCTGCCTCCTCACTCACACTCCTTTCCCTTGTAAGTCCATATTACTCCCTCACAGAGATCTCCGCTCTCTTGACCCCATCCATCTTTCTGAACGCCTCACGCCCCACCTCGCCTCCCTCTCCTCTCTACCCAATCTTGATGATCAGATTGCTGCTCTCAACTCTACCCTTTCTACTCAGCTAGACTCACTCGCTCCCCTTTCCCTTCGCCACTCTCGTACCACTAACCCACAGCCCTGGATCACTGCCACTATTCGCCTCTTTTGCTCTTATGCCCGAGATGCCAAATGCTGCTGGCAAAAGTCTAAACACCATTCCAACCTCATTCACTTCATGTTTATCCTTTCCTGCCTTAACTCAGCCCTCTCCTCTGCCAGACAAAACTATTTCTCCTCCCTTATTGACACCCATGCCCATCATCCCCGTCAGCTCTTCCGTACATTCAACTCCCTTCTCAGGCCCCCGGTTCCTCCCCCTCCTCCTTCCCTCACCCCCAACGATCTGGCCTTCTACTTCATTAATAAAATTAAATCCATCAGGTCTGACCTCCTGAAAGTCACTCCCACCCTTCTCCAGCCCCCCGGCTCTCAACACTCTCTGCTACTCTCCCATCCTTCCCAGCAGTATCCTCAGAGGAGCTCTCCTCCCTCCTCTCAAGTGCTACTCTGGCCATCTGTGCTTCTGACCCCATTCCCTCTCATCTCATGAAATCTCTCGCTCCGTCCCTTCTCCCCTCCTTAACTTCCATCTTCAACTGCTCACTCTCCACTGGTTCCTTCCCCTCTGCCTTCAAACATGCCCATGTCTCTCCCATCCTAAAAAAACCCTCTCTTGACCCCACCTCACCTTCTAGTTATCGCCCTATCTCCCTCCTACCATTCCTTTCCAAACTCCTTGAACAAGTCGTCTGCATGCGCTGCCTCGAATTCCTCAACACCAACTCTCTCCTCGACCCCCTCTAGTCTGGCTTCTGTCCCCTACATTCCACAGAAACTGCCCTCTCAAAGGTCACCAATGACCTCCTGCTTGCCAAATCCAAAGGCACATACTCTGTCCTAATACTCCTCGACCTCTCAGCTGCCTTTGACACTGTGGACCACCCCCTTCTCCTCAACACGCTATCCAACCTTGGCTTCACAGACTCCGTCCTCTCCTGGTTCTCCTCTTATCTCTCCAGTCATTAATTCTCAGTCTCTTTTGCAGGCTCCTCCTCCCCCTCCCATCCCCTTACTGTGGGGGCTCCTCAAGGTTTGGTTCTTGGTCCCCTTCTGTTCTTGATCTACACTCACTCCGTTGGTGACCTCATTCGCTCCCACGGCTTCAACTATCATCTCTACAGTGATGACACTCAAATCTACATCTCTGCCCCTGCTCTCTCCCCCTCTCTCCAGGCTCGCATCTCCTCCTGCCTTCAGGACATCACTATCTGGATGTCTGCCTGCCACCTAAAACTAAACATGTCCAAGACTGAACTCCTTGCCTTCCCTCCCAAACCCTGCCCTGTCCCTGACTTTCCCATCACTGTTGACGGCACTACCATCCTTCCCGTCTCACAAGTCCACAACCTTGGTGTCATCCTCGACTCCACTCTGTCATTCAACCCTCACATCCAAGCCGTCACCAAAACCTGCCTCATCTCTGCAACATTGCCAAGATCCGCCCTTTCCTCTCCATCCAAACCACTACCCTGCTCATTCAAGCTCTCATCCTATCCCATCTGGACTACTGTATCAGCCTCCTCTCCAATCTCCCATCCTCTTGTCTCTCCCCACTTCAATCCATACTTCATGCCGCTGCCTGGATTGTCTTTGTCCAGAAACACTCTGGGCATGTTACTCCCCTCCTCAAAAATCTCCAGTGGCTACCAATCAATCTACACATCAGGCAGAAACTCCTCACCCTCGGCTTCAAGGCTCTCCATCATCTCGCCCCCTCCTACCTCACCTCTCTTCTCTCCTTCTACAGCCCAGCCCACACCCTTCGCTCCTCTGCCGCTAATCTCTTCACCGTGCCTCGTTCTCACCTGTCCCGCCGTCGACCCCCAGTCCACGTCCTCCCCCTGGCCTGGAATGCCCTCCCTCCGCACATCCGCCAAGCTAGCTCTCTTCCTCCCTTCAAAGTCCTACTGAGAGCTCACCTCCTCCAGGAGGCCTTCCTAGACTGAGCCCCCTCCTTCATCTCCCCCTCCTCCCCCTCTCCATTCCCCCCGCCTTACTTCCTTCCCTTCCCCACAGCACCTGTATATATGTTTGTACATATTTATTACTCTATTTATTTATCTTCCTTGTACATATCTATTCTATTTATTTTATTTTGTTAATATGTTTGGTTTTGTTCTCTGTCTCCCCCTTCTAGACTGTGAGCCCACTGTCGGGTAGGGACCGTGTCTATATGTTGCCAACTTGTACTTCCCAAGTGCTTAGTACAGTGCTCTGCACACAGTAAGCACTTAATAAATACGATTGATTGATTGATTGATTGATTGATTATTTAGGCACAGTTTTTTCCCCCTGTAAGATTGAGTCCTTAGGAAAGGTTCCTGATTGGCCCCAGGAATTTTTGTAATTGACAGATACTGCCTGGGAGTACAGATTCACTAGGAAAAGAACAAAAGAAAGCTGCACCAGCTCTTTTCTGATCTGAGCATTCCAGATTATGGCTCTCCACCACCCACACCTCCACACAATCTAAAACAGCATGTAACTGGGGAGATATATCTGAGGCAGTACATTATTCATTTTTATTTTCTGAGAAATACAGCATGTGTGTGTGTGTGTGTGTGTGTGTGTGCCATGCTTAACAAATACCATCATTATTATTATTATGGGTATATGTGTGTAATTCTGCCAAAAAATAGATCAAAGTATGAAAAACAGCAAAAGGCATAAAATAACATTACCAACTCCACAGTGGATTTTTCTGGAGTAGAATGCTGCTCTCCTTGAAGCCATGGCAAGTGCCAAGTAAAAACACCACCTTTCCTTTGACCCTTTTATTCAGATGCCAAGAGCTGATGCATTAGTCAAAAAGCTAGGTCTGGAGATTTTGGGTAACCAGTAAACTTTCCGGAGTGGGAGACTGCCTTTATGGATTGGTGGGTTTTCTTTTTCAAAACTCACTGGTAAAAAGGAGCAATGGGGGAATTCTGTCTGAAATAGCAATAGTCTGTTCATTAGCATGTAACTAAGGATTGCTATAATTAAAGGGAGAAAACGAGTGGCAAAGCCCATGGTCAGAAATCTTTAAGACCCTCAGGGAAGTGTTGGAAGTTTTATTTGTGAAAAGATTTTAGAAGAGAACTATCCCAAATACCTGATGTAAAAGAAATTAATTCCCTCAATTGCCAATGGATGGAAGGAGAAGTGTCTTTCTCTTCAGCCCTTTGTTTCATTTTCTAAGCAGAGAGAATGACTGAGGTGAAGAAATCAAAATCTATGGGGCGGCATTGCCCTAGCCTTAATCAGGATTTTTTTTTCTAGAAGCTTCTGAGGAACTTACAGACCCAGACTATCTAACTGAAAGATAATAAAAGGTCAAAAGATCAATGAGGTAGTCTCACGGGATGCTGAATCATGATGATGCAATTGCAAGCCTTAAGGATACTTACCAGGGGAGTGGAAAAAATCCATTGGGATCCCTATGAGGTTATCTGAGGTTCTTTTCACACTCTGCTGAAGTAAATGTTCTGCTCATGTTACTGGGATGGAATCTTTAACAGCGAAGACCTAACCGTTTGGTGTCCATCTTATCGACAACCAGCTGATTTGGTTGGTCTAACATCTAAGAAGACTTTCCTGTAGGGTGGGATCTCACAGTAGAACAAATCTAGTGCAGTGTTGGAGAAGCAGAGTGCCTGCCTGTGCCCAGTTTATTGATGCTCTTTAAAGTCCCCTCTTTCCCAGCTCACCTCCTCCTTGAAGAAACCCCAGGCTCTGAGCCGGACTTTTCCCTCCATTGTTTCATTCTAACTCGCTTTCATTTAATCTTATCTCCAGTTAGTTAGTGATTAACAATGATTTGAAAATCGCCCAACTTCCACAGTGCTCACAGCTGGGTATTGGACCAAGAGCAGGCAGTGAGACTCTGAAGAGCAGCTCTGTTTACCTGGTTCAGAGAGGGGATCAGGCAACGCTGGGACAATAATATGCTTGGCAGGGGCCCATGATTGTCAGAATATGGGCCACTTTAGTGGTAATAATAATAACAAATGTGGCACTTACTATGGGCCAGACATTGTTCTAAGTGCTGGGGTAGATATAAGATAATCAGGTTGGACAGAGCCCCTGTCCCACATGGGGCTCACAGTCTTAATCCCCATTTTACAGACAAGGGAACTGAGGCATAAAGAAACGTAATGACTTGCCCAAGGTCACATAGCAGACAAGTAGCAGAGCCGGGAGCCCAGGTCCTCTGACTCCCAGGCCTACTTTCTTTTCATTAGGCTATGCTTTTTCTCAAGTTAGGATAAAGGATGGTGAAGGCACCAAGTTCTCAACAAACCCTTTCCTTTGGGAGTCAGAACTCCTCTCTGCCTATTTAGGAGAGCTGGATGATCCCTTTAGCCAAGACAGGAGGGAGGATGTCGTGGTTGGGATGGCCATAGCGAGTGTAGAGCAGGTCTTCTCCTCCCCATCCCTCTGCCACCACTAGGATTTTGTAGCTCTCAACACTGTTGCTTTTTACCATTATCAGCAGGCATCACTACACCATTACTCCTGGCTGCTGTCTACACTACCCTCTTGGGAGTTGATGGGCAAGGGGGGAGATCTTTCCTATTCCTGCTGCTACTACCAAGCCCTGATCATCTCTGGGCCAGCCATCTCAGCTGCATAAATGGCTCATCACTGCCCTGACTCTGACATTTACTTAAGACAGGCATAGGAAAGGTGGAACCTTAGGAAGGAATCTAGTCTGACCGCCCACTCAATCTGTAAAGTGCCATAGCCCTTGCTGTTCTGAACCATCCTGAACTCAGGCAGTGGACTATAAATACTACTAATCTTATTAGTCCAAATCAAAGATGACAATCTCACACATCCTGGTATTTTGCAATGCCTAGAGACAGAGGGCTGAGAGAAGAGTGGAGTGGAAATCTGGAGGGCAAATCGCCTAGCTTTCATGGCTGCAGTCCACGGACTATTAACATAATTGGCTTTAATAACTCCAGAGCCTTAATGGACTCTCCTTTCAGCCTCCTTTTCTGAAGCTTGATCTTTGATCATTGTTGCTGTTCCTCTGATCTTTTTTGTGCTTTTTAGATTTCCCTAAACGTAATACAATCAATTTTTTTTTTAAAAAAGCAACAATCCTGGCACTGTGGGAAACATTCCTACATGCCTATCTATTGGTCTATTGGCTTGAATGATTCTGTCTTTGATTTCAGTTTATACTAATAAAGGTCTTTCTTCCATATAATCTGTTATTCCACATGCCATTAAGGACCTTTCATGCATGGACTATTTGATAGAGAACCAGCTGTAACAGCTCCAGAGCAATAACCATTAAAGCACCGTAACTTCTGATGTATTTAATTAACAGACACTGGTCTCTCTGCAAAGTAGTCACTGTATCTACCCATTACCTGCAGGTAGGTGGTGTTTTTCTTTCAGTTTTTCCTACTGCCTTGCTCAGATAAATGTAGGAGTCAATACCCATCCCAAGTTATTAATCAGGTGCCTTTTCAGAGAAGCAGCATGGCTCAATGGAAAGAGCACGGGCTTGGGAGTCAGAGGTCATGGGTTCAAATTCTGACTCTGCCAATTGTCAGCTGGGTGACCTTGGGCAAGTTACTTAACTTCTCTGTGCCTCAGTTACCTCATCTGTAAAATGGGAATGAAGACTGTGAGCCCCATGAGGGACAACCTGATGACCTTGTATCCTCCCCAGTGCTTAGAACAGTGCTTTGCACATAGCAAGCGCTTAACAAATGCCATCATTATTATTATTATTATTTTCTGTACTGGTGTTTTGGCCTGAGCTTAACATTACTCCTTCAAAGGCCATAAATCCCTCATAAGTTCTAGATGTATTCAGTGCAGAGATTCCCCCCACTTCTAAAGCAATCCAAAATTCAGTTCACTCACTGGACAGTACAATTTTGCTTTCAGTCCACAAGCAGCACATTCAAGGCCTCTTTAGACTTAGTGATTTATGCAATAGAGACAAGACAACAGGCTGCAATGCTTCCTGGAAGGATGAAAATGTAATGTCAAGGTGTGGTGCCTAGCCAGTGGTGCTCCAAAGCAAACCTGCAGTACAGCTTCTCCATTTTTAAGCAATTTTTTTTTTTTTTTGGTACAGAAAGTTGGCGCAACTTCCTGTTTCGGGTTGGCTCCATTCTAAACATTTCCTTCTTCTTCCATACCCAGGAACAGGAAATCAATCAATCAATCAATCAATTAATCGTATTTATTGAGTGCTTACTGTGTTCAGAGCACTGTACTAAGTGCTTGGGAAGTACAAGTTGGCAACATATAGAGACGGTCCCTACCCAACAGTGGGCTCACAGTCTAGAAGGGGGAGACTGAGAACAAAACCAAACATATTAACAAAATAAAATAAATAGAATAGATATGTACAAGTAAAATAAATAAAGAGAGTAATAAATATGTACAAACATATATACATATATGCAGGTGCTGTGGGGAAGGGAAGGAGGTAAGGTGGGGGGGATAGTGAGGGGGAGGAGGAGGAGAGGAAGGAGGGGGCTCAGTCTGCCTCAGTCCTGGAGGAGGAGAGCTCTCAGTAGGGCCTTGAAGGGAGGAAGAGAGCTAGCTTGGAGGATGTGGGGAGGGAGGGCATTCCAGGCCAGGGGGATGACGTGAGCCGGGGGTCAACGGCGGGACAGGTATGAATAAGGCACGGTGAGGAGATTAGCGGCAGAGGAGCGGAGGGTGCGGGCTGGGCTGTAGAAGGAGAGAAGGGAGGTGAGGTAGGAGGGGGCGAGGTGACGGAGAGCCTTGAAGCCGAGGGTGAGGAGGAGGAAATCCCAATCAAAGGCTAAAATTACACTATGAATTCTTCAATACTTTTTGCCCCAGGACTCCAAGTAACCCTATCCACTTACACTCCAATTTGATGGTGCTTTATCACTTTAGTTTAATATGTCTCTCCAGTAGTTTGTAAAAATAGCTATACCTCACATTGCAGTAGGGCTATCTATGTTCCTTGAAAATGTGACTGTACCGTGGGACACATTTTCCCATAGACATGCCTGTTAAAATTGGGATCCAATCCAAAACCTCCGGAAAAATTATATGAAATTCCATTTGGGTCTATAGTCTGCTACCCAAGCTTTGTTTAATCATTGTGAAATTAAAAGCATAAAATCTCAAGTAAACGAGGAGTTGATCTTTTTGAAGCTCAATTTCTCAAGCAATAAAGTAATCATAACAATAATTCATCTTTCACAGAGAAAATAGCATCATCCCCTTGCCATCAGTGGAAGAAAACACGTTAATCAAGCATCCGTGTCCATTTCCACATCCAATACTATGCTCACCAACCTATTTGCAGTGCTTCATTCTCATCTCTCCCACTGCCAACCTCTTACTCACACCCTCCTTTCTCCCTAGAACTCCCCCTTCCCTTCACATCCTACAGACCACTGATCTCCCCAACATCAAAGCCCTTCTAAAATCACATCTCCTCCAGGAGGCCTTCCCTGATCCATTGCTAATCCTCCTACCCTTTAGTCCCCACAATTGGCTCTTCCCCATCCCCTAACCACTTGGGGATTCTCTCTGTCTCTCTCTTTCTGTCTCTCTCTCTCTCTCTCCCTCTTTCTCTCTCTCTCTCTCTCTCTCTCTCTCACACACACACACACACACACCTGCAGTTTATTTTAATGTTTCTCTTCCCTATTGGAATGTGAGCTCCTTGAAGGCAGGGATAATGTCTGCTAATTCTATTGTACTCCTCTGAGTACACACAAAGTAGACAGTCTACACAAAGTAGAAGGTCAATAAATACAATTGATGGGTGTCTACTTGGAACTTGTTGTCTTTACCTTATAGTCTCCTGCTGCCAGACACTTTATTACGCAAGTTAAACCTTAATCTCTGCCCTCTGCCCATGGGGTGGAGTGAGCCCACTGTTGGGGAGGGACTGTCTCTATATGTTGCCAACTTGTACTTCCCAAGCACTTAGTACAGTGCTCTGCACACAGTAAGTGCTCAATAAATACGATTGAATGAATGAATGAATGAGGACAGGTTCATCACAAATAACTAGTGAAGATGGCCAGATGCGTGTAAATAAAGCCATCAGAATGCAAGTCCCCTGACTCCCATCCAGCACATTCCCTCTTTCACATCTCTAAATAAACCTCAGGATAATTAGGTTTGTATGGCCTGTTGAAGTGTGGAGTGTCCTAATCCGGTTCTCCAAAAAGTCTGAGGTTTTCTTGAAGTAGGGTGTATTTTCTTGAATCGGAAATTAGGGAGGCTCAGAAAGAGATGAGTCACCAATGATTCACATGAGCAACCGATTCAGATCCTACTTGGAATTAGCACCGAGAACAGTAGTGATTGCCATTTAAGTTTGTTCTTTAGGAGTTAGGATACGTGAATGGGCTCCTGAAAACTAAGCGACCTTCCACAGAACTCAGGAGTTTCATGTGTTCACAGAATCTATGAATGTGAATCAGAAGACTCAAAACGGAGGGAATCTCATGTGGTATTTCCTGCCTCTGCCAGAGAGGATGCAGAGAACAGCCTAGCCATTGTTGGAACAAATAAAAAGAAAGGTTGGATGAAGCATGAGGGCACCTGATATCTAGCTGGCCTTGTATAATTTGTCTGGGATCTGAGGGTTTGATAGATTGATTTATATGTCCCATAGCTATTCCTCTTTTGGAAGTGCTGAACACATAAGACAAAAGCTCCTGAGGGGTGCTAAGCAGATATTTCTCTGTAAACTTGTTATGGACTGTTGTACTCTCCCAAGCACTTAGTACAATTCTCTGCATGTAATAAGCACTTATGAATGCCACTGATTGAGTCATTTTTTTAAATGGTATTTGTTAAGCGTTTACTATGTGTCAGGCAATGTAGTAAGGGCTGAGGTAGATATGAGCTAATCTGGTTGGACACAGCCCATGTCTCACATGGGCTCACTGTCTTAATCCCCACCTTACAGATGTGGTAACCGGGGCACAGAGAAGTTAAGTGGCTTGCCCAAGGTCACACAGCAGACAAATGACAAGGGACTTGGTTGCAAATTGACCCTCTGGGAACCAAGTTAGGGTCTTAAAGCAGTCGGGCTGCTACTTGAAGAGCAAGAGCCCATTTCAGAGCTCCTCTGATCAATCAATTAATGGTATTTATTGAGCACTGAGCTGGGTGTTGATTCTTCAGTACTTCTAATTTTTTCCCATCTTGTCTCAACTTACCTGCATCATTTCAAGTTTGAGTATGCCAAATCTTTGTTTTTCCTAAGCATGATTCTTTCTTTAACATATTTTCTCCATATTTGGAATGTGCTAGAAACTTCAAGCACAACAAGAGAGGGTCCCTACCTGGCTGATCTGAAGTCTATAATTAGACCATGCTGGGTATAAATGAGCTTTGAGTTCCCATCACATGCTAAGCTGTTCTACAGGCAGGCACCCAAAATGGATATCTGCCCTTTAGGGGCTTCGAGTCCCAGGTATGTGGAACACAAATGGAAAGAAAGTCATGAGAAAATCAAAGTTGAAAGAAGTGAAATCTATATTCAATAAACTTTCCTTCCACAGTAGTGTTCATTTCTGACAATATCGTGAGCCAGAGGGACTAGTGATAACGAGAAAAAAGCTGTTCAGAAATAAGGTGTTTCATGGAGGAATTGAGGGAAGAGATTGAGAGCATTTTTACTGTCATAACAGTGTGACTCCTGTTTGATATTCTTTGATAGTACTAACATGAATGGTATGGATGGGCATGTCACCCTAAATATATGTGGGTTGCTGAAGATGAGACAGACAGGAGGAGAAGGAGGAGTGTGCAGCAAAGGAACAAAGAGAGGGCCAAGAAGCAAAGGAAACCGAACTGGGGAGTAGGAGGAAATGAGAACAGAAAGGCAGGGATGCATGAGGTATGAATGGTTGATGACTCTTCTCCTGTAATTATGGTTTCTCTATTTCTGGTAAACTGTACAGGTGGAAATTTTCATCCACAGCAAGTTACATCAGGTCACGCTCACAATGGCTCTTAGGAATGGAATGAGTGTACTGGGCCTTCCCTCACAAGAAGCAAAGGCATCAGCAGAGGGGCACAGCCATTATTTTTTTCCCAGCACAATTGAGCATAATCATATTATGCTGCTTTATTTCTGTCCAAGAACCATCAGTTCATGTCTATTTTGTCAACTGTTGTCAGGAACAGGGAATGGCTTACATAGTTTTTAAATTCCATCATTTCAACCTAGGAAATTTCAGCTTGGCCTGTGCAGATTCTTGAAAGGGTCTGAAATTTAACACCGCATTTGAGTTGCTGAAATATCCCATATGTCAACAGCAGTCTGCTTTTGAGAGGGTATGTCTACCTCCTGCATAAATGAAATGTAAATAACCTACTGATCCACATCTAGAAATGCATCACTTAGTGGAATGCCATTTTAAGTTTGTTTACTGGGAAAGAAAGGTTTGGCAATGGACACTACACTGCTGAGCTGAATTAAGCGCATTTGTTGAACTGTGCAGTTGGAGTTTTCTCAGGGCTTTGATTATAAAAAGTCTAACTTGGTTATAGAGTTGGTCAACTCCCCTGCCATGTTAAGAAGGACATGTGTTGTGGCCTCTATCCTGGAGGGAGAATGTAAGGATCTTTCAGGCTATAGTATCCTCCTTCCAGGGACTCTTCACAAAAGTTAAATATTTAGAACAATTAGAATATTGAGTGCTACCCAAGAAATAGAAGCAGAGGGAAATAGTTGTACTTCATCATCATCATCATCAATCGTATTTACTGAGCGCTTACTATGTGCAGAGCACTGTACTAAGCGCTTGGGAAGTACAAATTGGCAACATATAGAGACAGTCCCTACCCAACAGTGGGCTCACAGTCTAAAAGGGGGAGACAGAGAACAAAACCAAACATACTAACAAAATAAAATAAATAGAATAGATATGTACAAGTAAAATAAATAGAGTAATAAATATGTACAAACATATATACATATATATAAGGGCTGTGGGGAAGGGAAGGAGGTAAGATGGGGGGAATGGAGAGGGGGACGAGGGGGAGAGGAAGGAAGGGGCTCAGTCTGGGAAGGCCTCCTGGAGGAGGTGAGCTCTCAGTAGGGCCTTGAAGGGAGGAAGAGAGCTAGCGTGGCGGATGGGCAGAGGGAGGGCATTCCGGGCCCGGGGGATGACATGAGCCGGGAGTCGATGGTGGGACAGGCGAGAACGAGGTACGGCGAGGAGATTAGCGGCGGAGGAGCGAAGGGTGCGGGCTGGGCTGTAGAAGGAGAGAAGGGAGGTGAGGTAGGAGGGGGTGAGGTGATGGAGAGCCTTGAAGCCCAGGGTGAGGAGTTTCTGCCTACTTCTAACATTCCCACTTCCTCTCCATTTGTTCAAGGGTGTAGTAGACCCAGAATAGGAAAAAATGAGACTGGAAAGAATGCAAACTCTTCTAAAACAGAAAATAATAGAGAGAAAAATTAGGTTGGGGGGGGGTGGAAGAGAGAGAGAGAGAGAGAGAGAGAGAGAGAGAGGGGGGGGGGGGAAAGAGAGGGAGAGAGAAAGAGCAGAAGAATGGAGGACGTGAAACAAAAATGGACCTGAAAGGGAGAGAAGAAGCCCAGAAAGAAGAAGATAATGAAAAAGAAGAGGGGAACCAGGTAAGGAAAAGCAAAGGTGTTTGAGGCAAACATTTCCTGGAATTAGCAATTCCCAGAAGGTTGCCTTTAGGGACTGGTGGAGGATAGGGGAATGGGGACACCCTGGTTTATCTGGGTTGGGGAGACTCAAGGTGCAGGAGACACGGGGAGTAATGAAAGTCAAGTAACGTAACGGTCCCATGACATCTTGGGCAAGCCTTGAGCATCCAGGGGAACCAAGGAACTTCTACCCCCACCCAAGATGCCATTCAGTGAACCACTGATCCTTGGATGTCTATTAATTGCTCTGGGAAGAATAGGGTAATTTCCCTGATGCTCATGGTAACAGGCATCAATAATTTCTACCCATTTCATTTAGACCTTGATTTTACGTGGATTTCATAAGGGAACTAATGACCTTCTTCTCACCAAATCTGATGGCCCCTACTCTTTCTTTGAGGCTGTCGACCGTCACCTTCTCCTTGAAACTTTAACCAACCTTGACTTCACTGACACTGTCCTCTCCTGGTTCTCCTCCTGTCTTTCTGACTGCTCTTTCTCAGTTTCTTTTGCTGGGTCCTCTTCTGCCTTCCGCCTGTCAGTAGGGGTCCCTTAAGGCTCAGTTTTAGATCACCTTCTATTCTCCATCTATACCCCACTCCCTTGGAGAACTCATTCACTCCCATGGTTTCAATTACCACCTCTATGTGGATGATTCCCAAATCTACATCTCCAGTCCTGAACTCTCTCCATCCCCACAGTCTCACATCTCCTCCTGCCTTCAGCCCATATCTACTTCTATGTCCTGGCAACATCTCAAATTAACCATATCCAAAATTGAACTGCTTATCCTCCCGCACAAACCCTGTCCTCCCTGCGTTTTCCCATCACTGTCACAACACCACTACCCTTCCTATATCACAGGCCCATAACCTTGGCATTGTCCTCGACTCATCTCTTTCATTCCACCCACATTTTTTTTATCTGCCACCAAATGCTGTTGGCTCTATTTCTAAAATTTACCTTTCCTCTCCATCCCCACTGCTACCATGCTGATCCAAGCACTTATCCTATCTCACCTTAAATACTGCATCTGCCTCCTCACTGACCTCTCTTGCCTCCTGTCTCTCCCCACTCCAGTCCAGACTTCACTCTGCTGCACAGATCATTTTTCTCAAAAAAGTTTAGTCCATGTTTCCCCACTCTTCAAGAACCTCCAGTGGTTGCCCATCATCTCTGTATCAAACAGAAACTCCTTACCATGGCTTTAAAGCACTCAAGAAGCTTGCCCTCTCCAACCTTACCTCATGGTTCTTTTACTACAGCCCAGCCCACACACTTCGCTCCTCTAGTGCCAACTTGATCCCTGTGCTCCGATCTCATCTATCTCACCAATGACCCGTTTCCTACATCCTCCCCTAGACTGGACCATCCTTCCCCTCCATATATGCTGGACCACTCCTCTCCCCCACCTTCCAAACATTATTTGTATCACACTTCCTCCAAGAGGCTTTCCCTGATTAAGCCCTCTTTTCCCTTTTTACATTGTCTATGCACTTGGAACTGTGACCTTTGGGCATTTGATATTTACCCCTCCCTCAACCTCACAACACTGATGTACATAGCTTTAAATTGTATATTTTCAATATTTTTAAAAATTCATATTTTCTGTCTCCCCCCCTAGACTGTAAGCTTGTTATGAGCAGGGAAGGTGTCTGCTAAATCTGCTGTATTGTACTCTCTCAAGTGCTTAGTACAGTAGTAAGCACTTAATAAATATGACTGACTGATTATAGTTGATTTACCATTTATTGACTAACTGGAAGGAGTCAAGGGTAAGAACTGTTCAGAATATAAGATTAGACACACTGGTTAGGCTTTGTGCATTTACAATTTAGTCCAACTTGCAGAAAAGACACAAGAATCAAGCAATCGAATGTTTTTATTGAACACCTTCTATGTATAGTACTCCCTGCTTATCACTTGGGAGGGTTCAATAGAGGGTAGCGTGAAGTCATGTCTGACTTTTATGGACTGGGATCCTCTTATTTGGAGAATTACTCCAAAATTTACCATTTTCTAGGTGTTTTATCAAAGGGATTAATTTCTTTCTCATGCAGACTAAGGCTAGGTTTGGGCACTGCTAGCAAAGAGCAGATGAGATGGGAGAGTAGGCAGGGTAGATTAAGGACCTGCTCAAGTTTTTGTGGAGATTCTCGGGAAAGCAGGAGAAAAGAATAGCACTTAATACAGTGTTCTGCACAAGGTAGGTGCTCAATAAATACAATTTGAATGAATGAAAAGTATATTTTCTACTTTCCCTCCCACTTGATTGACTTCAGAAGGTATTGACACAGGCTTATGCTGGGAGTGGAAGGGCAGGGGGGAGGGGGAAACACCTTTCTCCCTTCCACCCCAGCAATTACGTCCTGGTAGTTACGTCCTGGGAAACACAGCAAGTGTGTCTTGACTCAGACATCCTCTCGGCCACATCCAGACTGCCTCCTCCTTCTGCCTAAAGCACTTTCTGCTTTAGCTAAGGAAATATCTCAGATTTTAACAAGATAATAATAATAATAATAGTATTTATTAAGTGCTTACTATGTGCCAGGCACTGTACTAAGTGCTGGCAGAGCCAGCATTAGAACCCATGACCTCATGATTCAAAGGCCCGTGCTCTATCCACTACGCCATGCTGCTTCTCCCAAGCACAGATATTTTGTACCCACAAAATACAGTGGGTTCTGAGTGTCCCCTTTACCCACCCTCCCCAGCTCAAACCAGAGGGGATTACATCACTGGTGTGGAGAAATCAACAGATTTTTCCACCAATCACAGTGGCAAACACTCAAAAAGCAGATTTGCTCACTAATCAGATCCTGCTTGGGGGAACCAATAAGAGGAGAGGGTAGGAGGGACAGCTCTCTTAAAGTAGTGTTTGAACTGGAGGAACCTGGGCAACAAACGTTTCCCAGTAGACTTTCATCTGCTGTGGGAGCCATAGGTTAGCAAGCCTCAGCCCTGTCTATATACCCCAAAAGTTAGACATGTTTCCCAATCTCAAGTACCTTATAATATGGTGAAGACATACCCTGAAACAATTTACAGATAGAAGGAAGGAGGAAAAGTTGATATACGTGTCAGAACTTAAACAGCATAGGGTATGTAAATCAGTGTGTACAGAGTACTGTGAGCTCGTAACCGAAAGGAAATATGAAATGTATTCAAAGAACAAACATGATAGAGTCTAGAATGTATAGTGTCAGAGTTAATTGGATTCTGGATAAGTTCAAGTACACCAATGTAGCCCAGGGTAGACTTCCTGAAAAAAAGCCTCCTTTAGCTATGAAAGAGGAGAAATGTATGTCTTACTGGAAGGCTGCCTTTTAAAATATTTAAATTCACTCCTCTCTTGCCAAAAAAAGAAAAATGTGTAGGCCTTAGCACATAAGGACCATTTTATTATGGTCTCAAATTATCCAGTTCCTTAATTTACAGTCTTTGGACTTTGCCTCTTCTTTCCCTTCCCCATTGTGCCATGAGTTCTTATGGGGAAGAGTTAGCATGCTTCAGAGAAGGTGAGAATATTTTCCTGTTCACAGCATGGTGTAATAATAATAATGATAATGGTATTTGTTAAGCGCTTACTATGTGCAAAGCACTGTTCCAAGCACTGGGAGGATACAAGGTGATCAGGTTGTCCCATGTGGGGCTCACAGTCTTAATCCCCATTTTATAGATGAGGGAACTGAGGCACAGAGAAGTGAAGTGACTTGCCCTAAGTCACACAGCTGACAATTGGCAGAGCCGGGATTTAAACCCCTGACCTCTGACTCAATCAATACGATTGAATGAATGAATGAATGAATGAACATACGTACTATTCTATTTATTTTATTTTGTTAATGTGTTTTGGTTTGTTGTCTGTCTCCCCCTTCTAAACTGTGAGCCCGCTGTTGGGTAGGGACCATCTCTATATGTTGCCAACTTGGACTTCCCAAGCGCTTAGTACAGTGCTCTGCACACAGTAAGCACTCAATAAATACGATTGAATGAATGAATGAATGACTCCAAAGCCCGTGCTCTTTCCACTGAGCTACGCTGCTTCTGTAGTGGATAGAGCACAGGCTTGGGAGTCAGAAGGTCATGTGTTCTAATCCCAGCTCTGCCACTTGTCTGCTGTGTGACCTTGGACAAGTTACTTCACTTCTCTGGGTCTCAGTTACCTCATAATAATAATAATAATGATGGTATTTGTTAAGTGCTTACTATGTGCAAAGCACTGTTCTAAGCACTGGAGAGGTTACAAGGTGATCAGGATGTCCCACAGGGGGCTCACAGTTTTAATCCCCATTTTACAAATGAGGTAACTGAGGCAAAGAGAAGTTAAGTGACTTGCCCAAAGTCACACAGCTGACAGTTGATGGAGCCTGGATTTGAACCCATGATCTCTGACTCCAAAGCCCGTGCTCTTTCCACTGAGCCACGCTGCTTCTCATCTGTACGATGGGGATTGAGACTGTGAGCCCCACATGGGGCACTGGCTGTGTCCTACCCAATTTACTTGTATCCACCCCATCACTTAGTACAGTGTCTGGCTCATAGTAAGAGCTTAAAAATACCATCATTATTAGTAGTAGTATTTGATTCTCCTCTAGGCTGTCAACTTACTGTGGGCAGGGAATGTGTCTACCAACTCAGTTCTGTTGTACTCTCCCAAGTGCTTACTACAGAGCTCTCTGCAAACACTAAGCACTCAATAAATTCAATTGATTTGATTCACAAGTCAGTGATCTTTTGTTGAGTAGCTGAGAATTTCCCAGACACTACCTTCTCTTTCTGTCCACTTGGTAAAACCTCAGCGTTCACTAAATCCTCAGTGTTCACTTGGCACAATGATGATCTCGTGGTGCCATATGCCAGCCCAGTATCACTGAATCTTGATGTTGCAACTTCATGATGATGAAACATTCTTTGGCACTAAAAAGGTCTCTTCTTCCAATTGACCAATCAAATCAAGGTATGGTTGACTGACCTCACAGATGAACAGAAACTAATTGAAAGTACAAATATTTACAGGTGCCAAGACTCCAGAATTGGTCTTCCTGGATAGTTCAGAACTTGCACTCTTGGTCAACATATACAAATTATTATTACAATTCAGGTTCCAAAATGTGTTTAGCCTAAATTATCTGGATATTCCCGTGGGGTGAGATTGTATCCTAAAATATCTGAATATTTCAATACAAGGAACATTTTAAAGCCTCCACATAATTGTAGGAGTAGATCCAAGCACTGTCTGGAGGAGCCTCTTTAAAATTCAGCTATGTGGTGTCACATTTTAGCTTTTCTGGGATGAATGAGCAAACTAAATGGTAGGTGCCCTTCCAAATGAATGCATACCAAAAGAGAGAAGATCGCTAAAAATGTTAAGGTGGAAAGAAACCTTGCAAAGACTAACCATCATCTACTAACAGCTCCAATTTGAAGAAAGAGAATTAGAGGCAACAACTAAAGTGAATTTTATGACAGCAGATTTTGACAGCCTTGGGAGCTTCTGGGACAAGTTCCAAGGGAAAGAGACACAGGGAACAAAGGAATCTGGGAGAGCCAGGCTATCCTGTATTAAAGACACAAGAAAAGGCCATTGCCATGGGCAACAAAGGTGGGAAAGAATGAAGAAACTTAGTTGGCCAAACAAATAACCGCCCAGAAATTGAAATGCAATGAAAATGTCACAAATTGTGGTAGCTAGGCCAGATCTATCAGAAGAGTAAAAATTTGTAGGTACAAGATCGTAAGTGTGAAATGCATTTTATCCAAAGCCTCAAGGGGCCAATTTTCCCTGGATGATGAGAAATCTTCCCACTCTGGTTTTGAAAACCAGCAGGGAATCTCTCCTTCTTTCTACCCACAAAGGAAGCAGCGAGGACTAGTGGAATGAGCACAAGACTGAGACAGGAGTCCTGGGTACTAATCCTGGGTCTAACTCTTGCCTGCTGTATGATCTTCGGAAAGTCATTTAACTTCTTTGCTTTCATGTGCCCAAATGTAAAATATGGATTCAGTACCTGAACTTGCTCCCTCTTAGACTGTGAGCCCCATGTGGCACAGGGGCTATATCTGATTTGATTGCTCTGTATCTACACCAGCACTTAGCACAGTGCTTGGCACATAGTAAGCACTTAAATACCATCACAATTATTATTATTATTGTTATTACTAGAAGAACTTCTGTACCTGGGCACCTCTCTTCTCGAGGGCAGTCCTTTTTTATGGTATTTGTTAAGTGCTTACTAGGTGCTAGACACCATACAAAGCACTGATGTAATACAAGGTAATCAAGTTGGATATAGTTCATGTCCCATATGGGGCTCACAGTCTTAAAACCCATTTTTGCAGATGAGAGAACTGAGGCACAGAAAAGTTAAGTGACTTGTCCAAGTTCTTGCAGCAGGTAAGTGGCAGAGCTGGGATTAGAAATGAGGTACTCTGATTCCCAGGTCCACGCACTTTCTACTAAGCCACACTGCTTCTCAGCTTCTCAAACCTTTCACAAATGCTGCCTTCAAAGGGGTGTGATCAGGGCTTATTGGGAGGGAGGCTGATAGGCTTGCTCAGCCCGTGGTTGATTCTCCCATTTATTCTTTATCTGTCACTCAGCTCTCCAGCCTAGGCCTTTCTTAGCCTCCGCTCTTTGCTGTCTTCTCATTTGCATTTTAGCTAAAACAAACAAACAAAAATTCACCTCTGTCTTCACATAAAAAAAACACAATGGAATAAGGATAGACAGCCCTCCCAGTGGGAGAGTTGAAAACCAAACTGTGTAATGGAGAGACCTGGAAAGAAATTATTTAAATGAGTAATAATAATAATAATAATAATAGTAGTAGTATTTGTTAAGTGCTTAAAATGTGCCAGGCACTGTACTAAGCACTAAGGTTGATACAAGCAAATTGGGTTGGACCCTGTCCCATGTGGGGCTCACAGGTTGAATGTATTAAAGGAGTGGGTCGTCATGATTTGTGCCTCAATGTACTAAAATCGGGTGAAGTCACTATAGGATCACCAGCTATATGAAACATACAAGGAGATCTTGGAATATGAAAATCTGGAAAAGTCAATCCAGGAACTTAATTTAAATAAGGGGACAGTCTAGAAATTATGCAGTGTCAGATTAATTTCAAAAAAATAATGTTAAATTGGGAAAAGATTGTCTCAATACCACAGGTGTTAAGGAGAGCGGAACAGATAGTAGGGTCTAAATGAATTTTGGTTAAAGAGGAACAAATGCCAACAACCTAGTGAATGGAAGAAGAGAGGCATAAATACTGTTCTAGAAGGACCAAGCCTGGATCCAGCAGTGTTTAATATCTTAGTGAGTGAGCTGAATAAAGTGATAAATTCTGTATTTTCTGAATACACCAATATCTATCCAATATGACAGCGGGGAGGGAGTAGTCAAAACCTTCAAAGGTAGGATTAGAATGCGAGATGGACAGGGGAAAGTCAAGGAGTGTTCAGAAAAGCATTAATCAAAGTTCTTGAAGGACATCTGTAGATGAGGAAGGGAGAAAAAGCAAAACTACAAAAATACAACATGAGGAAGGGTGGATTAAGAAAAAGTAGGGCAGAAAAAACATCTGAGTCCTCATGGTGTCCAGAGGGGACAGAATAAATCTGAGCCAACTATGCAACATTGCAGTAATCAATCAGTCATATTTACTGAGAGCTTACTGTGTGCAGAGCACTGCATTAAGTGCTTGGGAGACTACAATAAAACAATTTAACAGAGTTACTAGACACATTCCCTGCCCACAGCAAACTTACAGTTTAGAAGGGGAGACAGACAATGATGCAAATAAATGAATTACATATAGGTACATAAATGCTGTGAGGCAGATCCAAAGGCAAGAGTGACACAGAAAGGAGTGGGAGAAGAGGAAATGAGGACTTAGGGAAGCCTCTTGGAGGAGATGTGCCTTCAGTAAGGCTTTGAATTGGGGGAGAGCAATTGTCTATCAGATATGAAGTGGGAGGGCATTCCAGGTCAGAGCAGGATGTGGGCGAGAGGTCAGCAACAAGATAGACAAGATCCAGATAGAGAAGCAGTGTGGCTCAGTGGAAAGAGATGGGCTTTGGAGTCAGAGGTCATGGGTTCAAATCCCGCCTCCACCACATGTCTGCTGTGTGATCTTGGGCAAGTCACTTAACTTCTCTGGGCCTCAGTTACCTCATCTGTAAAAAATTGGGATTAAGACTGTGAGCCCCACGTGGGACAACCTGATCACCCTGTATCCTCCCCAGTGCTTAGAACAGTGCTTCGCACATAGTAAGCACTTAACAAATGCCAATTATTATTATTATCCAGGACTAGTGAGTAGTTTGACATTAGAGAAGCAAAGTGTGAGGCTGGGTTGCGGTAGGAGTGCAATGAGGTAAGGTGGGATGTAAGAAAATAAGCAAGTGGAACATAAGTACATAAGAACATAAATACTAGTACAGTGCCTGGCATATAGTAAATACTTAACAAATAACATTTAAAAAAAAGCCATGAGGGTGGGATGCTTAAGCAAGAAAAATAGAGCATGAGGGAACACTGAGATCATTCTTCCTACATACTCAGATCTTTACTAGATTACTAGGTCCCGTTCTGGTAACCCAACTTTAAGAAAGCTGTGTCAAACTTGAATAGTTCTCAGAGAGATCCTCAAAGCTGATTATAGGACAAAAATGGCTATAAGGTAGATAAGCAAGACTAGAGAGGAACAATAATGGACCTGGGAGAAGATATCTTCACCTGGAGAAATTATAGCTGAGGAAAATTTCTCTGCCCCTCTCTGTTATTCTGAGATAGATGAATAGATAGATGAACTGAAGGCAGATAGATAACACAGCCAACTCTTTCTACCACAGAAATAGCTCTTGGCCATTTCCCACTTTGCCACTAAGGCCAACATCAAGCAGGGTGGAAATGGAGTTTGGAGATCTCCCTTTGGTTTGATGAGCTCCAGAAATATTAATTCAGTCGTATTTATTGAGCACTTACTGTGTGCAGAGTGCTGTACTAAGTGCTTGGAAAGTACAATTCAGCAACAGAGACAATCCCTGCCCACAACAGGCTCACAGTCTAGAAGTGGGGAGACAGACATCAAAACAAGTAAAACCAAACCAGTGAACAGGCATCAGTAGTATCATTATAAATAGAATTATATATATATGCACACATCATTAATAAAAATAAATAGAATTATAATTATAAATATGTACATATATACACACAGGTGCTGTGGGGTGGGGAGTGGGCTAAAGCAAAGAGAACGAGTTGGGGAGATGGGAAGGCCTCCTGCAGGAGGTGAGCTTTCAGTAGTGCTTTCAAGGGGGGAAGTGTGCTAGTTTGATGGATTTGAGGAGGGAGGGCATTCCAGGCCAGAGGTAGGATGTGGGCCAGGGGTCGACTGCGGGACAGGCGAGAATGAGGCACAGTGAAAAGGTTAGCACTAGAGGAGCCGAATGTGCGGAGAAAAATGCAGCTGGATCTGTAGCCACTCAGCCCCTGGGGATTCCATCTCAGTTCCATTGCCTGTGGAATGATCCCATGGTTAAGTCCTGTCTCTTAGGACAGGCAGATGTTGGATCTGTGGCCTACCTCCCCAACTCTTGGAATATACATAAAACTGGGAACTACTGAGTTAGAAAGTTTCCACCTGGAGCACTGAAGCACCTGAAAACAATTTCTTATGCAGTGATGTACTCCAACTTCTACTGTAGTTGTCTTTGTTTTATTAACCTATTGGCTTTGTTTTATCATGCTATTATTTACCTATTTGTCCCCTCTCTGTTCCCTTCCTACTCCTTTGTACAGTGAAACTCCTGGACCACAGGGACCACAATGGAATCATCATCTTTGTACCACTCCCCAGTGTTCAGTCCAGTCTTTGACATAAAGTGTTTAACCAATATCTAAGGGGCACTTTTACACTGAGGTTGGGGACCATCTGTAAAATCTCCATTTCTTAACTTCAAGGGGAAAAGGCATTCAAATTGGGGACAGAGAGAGATGTTGAAAGGAATATATGTACACTGACGGGAAGGGTGGCCAGTGACCCAGCTTACACCAGGCAGTCAAATTTTCAGCCGGTCTCTCTCCTGTCAAACACAAATAGTGTGCCAACGCCTTTATGTCCGGTGTTTTAGTTTAGACACCCCCACCTCCCTGTGCCCTGGCACTTCCTGCCAAGCCCCACAGCTCAGAAATGGTGCCTGTGTCCACAGGGACCTGGGATGGGAATGCAATGGTTCTGGAGAAAGTAAAAGGCCAGGGCTTTCCCCTCATCCCGTCTCCCCCCTTCCCCTGCCAGAAGCACACTCTAGGTGTGGGCAAACTTGGCTTCCGCAAAATGACAAGTATGACATCATTATGATATATTGTGTGCTGTCTTTGAGTAATTTCAACCAAGTTATTTATGGGCTACACTCAAATAGCAAGGTAGGATCACAGCTTGAAAACAAAATCGGTCACCTTGCACTGAAGTTATGCTCCCCTTAACACAGCTAAACTGAGTGGGACACATGAGTAGACTAAAAGATAGCAAGATACTCAAAGAACTGCCATGAGGAGAGCTGAAACTGGGAAACCAAAAGAAAGGAGGGCAGAGGAAACATTTTAAAAACAAAGCCTCGGACAATGCTACCTCCCAACTGAAAACTGGGAGTCATTTGCCAAAAATAGACCAGCATGGCATAGAGCCATGCCTGTCCTCTTGCTTTGTTGTCTGTCTTCCCCCTTCTAGACTATGAGCCTGTTGTTGGGAAGAGATTGTCTCAATCTGTTGCCGAATTGTACTTTCCAAGTGCTTAGTACAGTGCTCTGCACACAGTAAGCACTCATTAAATATGATTGAATGAATGAGCAATCAAGAAAGGAGTAGCTCTTTTGGAGCAGGAGCTTGCTAAGGTTAAGGAGACAAGGAAGCAAAAGCTAAATCAGCACCAAGCCCTGCAAAAATCAAACATGACAGAACAACAAGAGAAAGCTTTTGTGTATACAATGCAGTAGGGACTGTGGGTTTCAGATTGGCTTTGTCCATCATGTTTGCACTCTTAGTTAATTTTTGCTATCAGTGAGGTCTGCTTTGCATACTGTGGAACATAATAATAATAATAATGGTATTTGTTCATTCATTCAATCATATTTATTGAGCACTTACTGTGTGCAGAGCACTGTACTAAGTGCTTGGAAAGTACAATTCGGCAGTGGATAGAGACAGTCCCTACGCAACAACGGGCCCACAGTCTAAGCACTTACTATGTGCCAGACACTGTACTAAGTGCTGGGGTGGATACAAGCAAATCAGGTTGGACATAGTCCCTTGTCCCACGTGGGGCTCACAGTCTCAATTCCCATTTTACAGATGAGTTAACTGAGGCCTAAAGAAGTTAGGTGATTTGGCCAAGGTTACACAGCAGACAAGTGGCAGAGTCGAAATTAGAACCCGTGATTCTGACTCCCTGTGCTCTAGCCACTACGCCATGCTGCTTCTCTTATCTATACACATATATATGTAGAGGCACACACACACACACACACACACACACACACACACACACACACACACACTCGGTTCCAAATGACCACAATACATAAAATCCAACGCTACGTCATGCACTAAATGTTGATGTAGTCCAGGATCCATAATCCCCACCCAACATTATATTCAATTACTGCAGGAAAGACAAGTCCCTTCCTGCCACTTCCTCCTGTTGCCCACCCCTGCCGGAATGAAGAGCTCAGGAGGGAGGTAACACAGATCAGGTGGGAATGGAGAGAGCACAGTCCTGACTCTGTGCTGCCTTTGACCAAAGCAAGAAAAAAACCCTCTCCCCAACTTGCCATTCATTAACTGCCACCAGGCTTGGCCTTCTCCCCTGCCCCAATTCTGTGCTGCCTGCAGTGGATGAGAGAAGAGGCTGTGGAGGCTTGGTGGAAAATTACTGTCCCTTACCACAACTTTCTTTCTGCTCTCTAAAATACTTGAAAGGTCCCTGAGCTCACATGATACTAGGATGCTTGGTCTCCATGGAAATGAAAGCTGACAAGCAGCTAAGAGAGGGGACGGAGGGGTTGCAGGGAGAAGCTAATGAAGAAAGGCAAGTGGAAACTGGCTGGGTTAAACTGAACCAGTTCCCCACCACTTGGGACAAGGAGGCAGGGCCAGGACTCAGGCATCTGGACACTGAAGTGCTGTCCCTTGCCTGGGAAGCAGCAGCAGTATTCTGATTGAGAAGGAGCTCACAGGTTTCTGGGTTACAAAACCTACCCAGTAGGTAGGTTGGGTGGAGGGGGCTACGTTTGGGATAGACAGAGATCTGTGGCTCAGTGTAAAGAGCATGGGCTTTGGAGTCAGAGGTCATGGGTTCAAATCCTGGCTCCACCAATTGTCAGCTGTGTGACTTTAGGCAAATCACTTAACTTTTCTGGGCCTCAGTTACCACATCTGTAAAATGGGGATTAAGACTGTGAGCACCCCATGGGACAACCTGATCACCTTGTAACCTCCCCGGTGCTTAGGACAGTGCTTTGCACATAGTAAACACTTAATAAATGCCATTATTATTATTATCCAGAAAGTTCCTAGGAATAGTGGGTGCTAGTGAGTGATCTGTAGTGTAAAGATCAAGTTGGGGCTGGTTCTGAAAGAGATCCTAAGGCTAGGGGAAAAGTACCCCATGATCCAATGGTTCACAATACACCCCACACATTCTAAGCATATCCTGGGGTACCCCTGAATATATATGTACATGGACTGTGTGCCCAGAGTGCTATAAGTGAAGTCACATGCATTTCCATGTCCGCTATCTAAGAAGGCCACCAGTGGCCCTCCCTGAAAGGATTGCCAGGTATTGCAATGGGTAAAACAAGGGATCTTCTCTGGAGGTCTTAAAATAAAGCAGATACTCATCTCCCAAGAGTGAGGGTCCTGATTGGACATCGGAGCATTCAGTAGTCGACCTCTCAAGATACCTTCCCAAACAAAGATTTTATGATTCTTTCACTTTCTTTGCTTTACTGAAAGAGAAAAAGCTTTGATATTAGGAGAGGATCGCCATCTAGTGGATAAATAGATAAATGTCTAAAACATAGTATAATGATGAGTTACTTGAGGAAAATGAATAGATTAGACCTGGTAATATTCATTCAATCGTATTTATTGAGCGCTTACTGTGTCGTTGACAATACACCAAATATGAACCTAGAGAAAAGAAGGGAGATTGCATTGAGAGTAGAAAGAATGTGCTATTAAAACAGTTGGCATAGGCATTCTTGAAAGGTAGAAAAATCATTTAGAATTAGAAACAAAAGTCCATTTCAAAATTCCAACCCTTTGCTACCAATCAATCAATTGTATTTATTTAGTGCTTACTATGTGCAGAGCACTGTACTAAGCATTTGGGAAAGAATAATACAATAGAATGAGCAGACATGTTTCCAGCCCACAACGAGCTTACAGTCTAGAGGGAGAGACAGACATTAATATGAATAAGTAATTTATAAGTACAGTGCTTTGCACACAGTAAGCACTCAATAAATATGACTGAATGAATGAACTTATAATTTAAAGATAAGTACCTAAATGCTGTGGGGTTGGGGGAGGGGTGAATATCAAATGTCTAAAGGTCACAGATCCAGGGGCAGAGTCAACACAGAAGGGAAAGCGAGCCAGAGAAAAGAGGGCTTAATTAGGGAAGGCCTCTTGGAGGAGATGTGACCTTAATAATGTTTTGAAAGTGGAGAGAGTGGTGGGCTGGTGTATAGGGAGCAGTAAGGAGTTCCAGGCCAGGGAGAGAATGTGGGACTGGGGTCAGCAGTGAGATAGATGAGATTGGTAGAGATCTGGGTACAGTGAGTAAGCTGGTGTTAGAGGAGTGGAATTTGCGGGATGAGCTGTAGTAAGCAGGTCAGTGAGGTGAGGTAGGATGAGGTGATCTGATTGAGTGCTTTAAGCCAATGGTAAGGAGTTTCTGTTTGATGTTGAGGTGGATGGACAGCCACTGGAGGTTCTTGGGGAGGACTTCTGTTTTCACCATCTCTTATCATTCATCAAATCCCAATGAGACTCAAAAGAAGGCAAACCATCTTCCAACTTGATAATAATTATGGTATTTGTTAAGCACTTACTACATGTCAGGCACTGTAATAAGCAGTGGGGTGGATACAAGCAATTTGGGTTGGACACAGTCCCTGTCCCACATGGGGCTCACAGTCTCAATGCTCATCTTACAGATGAGGTAATTGAGGCCCAGAGAAGTGAAGTGAATTGACCAAACCTGGTAGAGTAAGGCTTAGAACCCATGACCTTCTGACTCCCAGGCCCCTGCTCTATCCGTTATGCCAAGTTGCTTCTAAACCATTTTCAATCTGCAGCGCTGTTCTTCTAAACCTCCAGGAAAGACCATTCCTTTAGGAAACTTATTATGGTCTCTCACTGTCAACCAGCACTTAGAACAGTGCTCTGCATATAGTAAGCGCTTAATAAATGCCATTAAAAAAAAAATGTGTCTAGCATCAAACCTTCCTCTTCCAATGGCCCTGACAAGTGACAGGCATTTTAAGTTAGACTACCAAACTAGGCAATGAGACCAGTGGCAGCCAGAGCAGGGGGAGCAGGAGAGTTGGCCAGAGAAAATTAGAGCAAAGGAGTTTGGGAGAGGAGTGATTGGGCCATGGGGAAATGGGCTCTGCCAGCCTCAAGCCAGACCCCGTCCCACTCTACTGTAAGCACTCTCAGGTCAGCAACATCCCTGGCCTTTCTGTCATTTCCTGGAGAAGAGGCAGAGCAGATGCTGAGGTGTCCAAAACTGAAGTATTTACAGGACTTCATTACAGTGTGTCACTCTCAGGACTCAGGCCAGTTTCTGAACATTTGGCCGCCCTAAGGCGGGGAAAAAATTTGCAACCCCTCCCTTTCCATATAGTGTCATATTGTGTTATTCTGCTTGCATCACATCTGGCACGCAGCAGAACGTAATGGCACCAAGCAGAAGTTGCCTGAACTTCCACACCTGGAACATTTCCTCAGAAGGACCTCTGACAGCTTTCCCCTTGCTCCAGGGTCATTGTGTCCTATCCAGTCCCCGTCCACCCAGCTTCATCTTCTGACTTGAAGGAAACTAGGCACTTTCAAATTTTCAACCTTGGTCTCCCTACACTCTCCCCTTTAACAGTGTTCCCTGATGTGACTGCCTCACGTGCTTCTCACCTGAAGCCAGCCCTGCCCAGTAGGCACTCAATAAGTAGCATTACTATTTCATCACAAAGCCAGATTTTTGATGTCTATGGTATTTACTGTTTGGTTTGTGCAGAGCAGTGTAGTAAGTACATGGGAGAGGACAGTACAACAGTTGGTAGACACATCCTTTGCCCACAATGAGCTTACAGCCTAGAGGGAGAGACAGACATTAATATAAATAATTTATAATATACAATGTATAGATATGTAGTGGGACTAGTGATATGATCATTCAGTCAATTCCCTTGCATTCCGCTAACCACCATTCATAGAAAGGGATCTTTACACAACTGAAGGTTGCTACTATCACCTCTTCAGATTTTTCTTCCCCAAGCTACAGAAACATAATCCATTTGTTTTTTCTCTCTGGAGGGCGAACAGACTGGCAAACAAACTGCTTTTCCTTGGTGGAGGTAAAGGAGATAGACCGTGCTGCATTGCATAGTCACTACTGATTGCCTCTGATTCAAACCAGAAGTCCTAGTACACAGCAAGTTACTACGGTAGTTAGATATTGTATTTCTGCTGCTCTTATTCCTGCCAAACACTGTGCTAAGTGTAGGGTGGTAGATTCAAGGTGATTAGATCCAACATGTCCCTGTCCCATAAGGAGTTCTCAGCCTAAATGGTAGGTAGAACAGGGTATCTTGAGAAGCAGCTTGGCCCAGTGGCTAGAGTATGGGCCTGTGAGTCAGAAGGACCCGGGTTCTAGTTTCAGCTCTGCCACTTGTCTGCTGTTTGACCTTGGGCAAGTCACTTAACTTCTCTGGGCCTCAGTTGCCTCATCAATAAAGCGAGGTTTAAGACTATGAGCCCCATGTGGGACAGGATCTGTTTCTAACCTCATTATCTTGTATCTACCCCGGGGCTTAGAACAGTGCCTGGCAAATAGTAAGCGCTTAACAAATACCATTAAAAAAGAAAAAAAAAAATAGGATCTATTCCCCCATTTTAAAGATGATGGAACAGAGACACAGAGCAATGAAGTGGGTTTTCCGAGGTCACGCAGCAGGCTAGTGGCAGAGGTGAAGACTGAACCCTGATCTCCTGACTCCAGGTTGCATGTTCTTTCCTCCAGGCCACACTGCCTCCTTTTGCAACACTGAACAATAACTCTCAGGTGCAGTGCTACATCATTGTTAAGACAAGCTTCCTGCAGGAAACCTGTCCTGCTGGCTCCCACCAAGGCCTTAGCTCCCTCCAAGCGGTGCCTCCCGGGAACTGGACATTAGCCTGATTCAAGACAGAGAATTTATTGAGGAAGAAGAGGGAGAATTTCCTCCCCTTTGGCCTAGGGGTGTGCACTGTTCTCTTCAGGAGTGCAAGAGAACTGGTAAGGTTAACTTCCCATTGGCATTCCTGATCACCATTAGTCAGAACTGGGATGGGCTGGATAGGGAGGAGGAGATGAAGCCAACTAGGTCTTTGTCCACTACTCTAATTCAAAATAGTGTACCAAATGACCCCAGATAATAATAACAATTATTATAATTATGGTATTAATAAGTGCTTACCATGTGCCAAGCACTGTTCTAAGCACTGGGGTAGATATGTGGTAATCAGGTTGTCCCACATGGGGCTCACAGTCTTAATCCCCATTATGCGGATGAGATAACTGAGGCACAGATAAGTCAAGTGGCTTGCCCAAGGTCACACAGGAGACAAGTGGTGGAGTCAGGATTAGACCCCATGTCCTCTGACACCCAAACCGGTGCTCTTTCCACTAAGCCACACTGCTTCCCTTCCAATAGCACCCAAGGTGAAGCATGACTATTTAGGGAACAACCCCAAGTTGAAAGAAGCTTCCCTAAGGCTTGACTTCATCTAAGCTAGAAGAAGCCCAGTACCCAGAGGTGACCTAGCAGTGAAAAACAGATCAGTTTATTAGAGGGAAACTCTTCAAAGCCATGGGCCTTTGCTATGTACTGGCCAAAATGAATAGGTACCCTAGCTGACCTCTTTCAATATTGGATCCTGATTAATCAATGGTATTTACCAGCACTTACTGTGTGCAGAGCACTGTAGTAAGTGATTGGGAGAGTACAATCCTAATATCACATCTACATCACCCCTAAAACGGTAAGTGAGTCAAACAATTATGGAATCATGGGATCCACATAATAGAAGTGGCATGGTCCTGGAGATAATTGGTTCAGCTTCCAACCTCTAGGGCCCTTAATACAGTAGACCATTCTCTCCTCCTAGAAACTAATCTCCAGTCTGGGCTTTCAATATGGCATTCTGATTTTCTTCCTCAATTAATCAATCGTATTTATTGAGTGCTTACTATGTGCAGAGCACTGTACTAAGCGCTTGGGAAGTACAAGTTGGCAATACATAGAGACGGTCCCTACCCAACAGTGGGCTCACAGTCTAGAAGGGGGAGACAGAGAACAAAACCAAACATATTAACAAAATAAAATAAATAGAATAGATATGTGCAAGTAAAATAGAGTAATAAATATATACAAACATATATACATATATACAGGTGCTGTGAGGAAGGGAAGGAGGTAAGGCGGGGGGGATGGAGAGTGGGAGGAGGGGGAGAGGAAGGAGGGGCTCAGTCTGGGAAGGCCTCCTGGAGGAGGTGAGCTCTCAGTAGGGCCTTGAATGGAGAGAGCTAGCTTGGCGGATGTGGGGAGGGAGGGCATTCCAGGCCAGGGGAATGACGTGGGCCGGGGGTCGATGGCGGGACAGGCGAGAACGAGGCACAGTGAGGAGATTAGTGGCAGAGGAGCGGATGGTGCGGGCTGGGCTGTAGAAGGAGAGAAGGGAGGTGAGGTAGGAGGGGGTGAGGTGATGGAGAGCCTTGAAGCCGAGGGTGAGGAGTTTCTTCCTCCCTCTCCAACTGCTTCTTCTTGGGAGCATCATGGCCTCTTGGAAAGAGCATGGGCCTGAGGGTTAGAAGACTATGCCTGGGCATAGTCACCTAACTTCTATGCCTCAGTTTCCTTGTATGTAAAATACAGATGTAATGCCTCTTTTCCCTCCTACTTAGACTGTATATGAGACAGGGACCATGTGTGACATAATTATCTTTTATCTATCCTCGAACTTAGTACAGTGTTTAGTACATAGTTAAGTGTTTAACTTACTATTAATTATTATTATTATTGTTCTCCATCTCCTTTGCTATGTCATTCTCCCCTCAACCTTTAATTGTGATTGTTCCACAGGACTCTAATCTAGGCCCTTTACTCTTCTTGCTCTCCATTCAGTCTGAGGATTTATCCATTCGCAGGGTTTTGGTTATCTCCCTAAGCAGAAAACTCCCAAACCTACTTCGTTAGTCCTGAGCTATCATATGTTTTACAAGCTGTATTTCCTCCCACCTCCAAGACAGCTGGATGATCCGACTCTAGCTAAGGCCAAAAATGGGCTCATCTTACCTGTTAGATCTACTCTTCCACCTGACTTTCCTATCACTACCAACTTCCCTACCTCAAAATCTTGTGACCTTGGTGTCCTTATCGATTCCTTTTTGACTTTCTCCTGTCACATTCAGTCTGTCTTAAATCCTTGTCAGTACTTCCTCTACACTATTTCCCAGATCCACCCCTCCTTCTCCACCCTTATAACCAGCATCCTTATCCAAATCCATATCACCTCACCTCCCACTCCCATCCATCTCCTGATTGGTCTTCCTGCCTCAGGCCTCATTCCTCTCCAGTCTACATTTCATATAACTGCTCAAATCATCTGCAACAAGGGAGCAGTGTGGCCTAGTGGAAAGATCATTGGTCTGGGATTCAGAGGACCTAGATTCTAATTCATTCATTCAATCGTATTTATTGAGCGCTTACTGTGTGCAGAGCACTTGGGAAGTACAAGTCGGCAACATATAAAGACGGTCCCTACGGAACAACGGGCTTACAGTCTAGAAGGTGGAGACAGGCAACAAAACAAAACAAAACTAATCCCAGCTCCACCATTTGCCTCCTGTGTGACCTTAGGTAAATCACTTAATTTCTCTGTGCCTCAGTTTCTTTATAAAATGAGAATTTACTATCTGCTCCCCCTGTTCATTAGGCTGTGAGCTCATGTGGGCAGGGTTCGTGTCCAATCTGACTATCTTGTATCTCCCAGCACTTAGTATAGTGTTTGGTGCATAACAAGTGCTTAACAAATACCACAGTCATCTTAGAATGAATCATTCTAAGCCTCGCAAACCTCCAGACAATCCTTTCTCTCCACATCAAAAAGAAATTCCTGACTACTGGATTTAGACCCCTTCAACAGCTGCTATCTCCTTACCGGTCCAGTTTTCTCTCCCACTCACTACAGCTCACACTCTTTGCTCCACCCAAATTTATTTCCAACTGAACATCACTCTGGACTTCCCCTCTCCAACTTCTTTTTCCTCTACCCTTAACTCTCTCCTCCCTCAAATCCACCAAACCATATTCCCCACTGACTTTCACAACCCTTCTAAAAGGTCACCAATTATCCCCACCCTCCTGATCCTGTTATCCCATCAGCCAATCTCAGACTTGGGCACAGCTGTTATTGTATTTTTTATTTATATCTATGTACTTACTCTTCAGCTCTGTGGGTATTTGACAATTTATGTTACCCATCTTAGAGCATACGCCAGTTGAAGGTAGGAACCATATCTTTTGCTCCTACCACATGTTCCCAAGTTCTGTCCAATAAGTACAGAAAGGGACAGCTAAGTGTTTATTTCTCTTCTTAAAAGTTTCCAGGAAAGGAGACTCCACAGCCTCCTACAAGGATACTGGAAGGATTTCTTCCAGTATCTTTCATGTCACATACTTGTTATCATATTGAGAAGTTGAGAAGCAAGTTGAGAAGCAGCGTGGCATAGTTTGGGAGTCAGAGGGCGTGGCTTCTAATCCCAGCTCCGCCACTGACCAGCTGTGTAACTTTGGGCAAGTCACTTGACTTCTCCGTGCCTCAGTTACCTCATCTGTAAAATGGGGATTAAGACTGTGAGCCCCACGTGGGACAACCTGATTACCTTGAATTCTACCCCAGCACTTAGAACAGTGCTCGGCACATAGTAAGTGCTTAACAAATGCCATCATGATGATGATGATATCCCCAAACCATACTGGATTTTAGAAATGATTGCTCCTTTATGCTGACCTACTTTCAGCTTGTGGTGAACCAGTTCTGATCCTGGCTCTGCCACTTGCCTGCTGTGTGACCTTAGGTAAGTCATTTCATTTCTCTTTGCTTCAGGATTAAATACCTGTTCTCCCTCATACTTAGACTGTGAGCCCCATGTAGAAGAGGGATTGTGTCTGACCTGATTATCTTGTATCTATCCCAGTGCTTAGTACAGTTCCTGGCACAGATTTAGGTCTTAATACCATTATTGTAACTCTCAGTCTCTTTCCAGGCACACTTGTACTTAGTTAGCAGCATGGTCTAGTGAAAGAGCACAGGTCTGGAAGTCAGAGGGCCTGGGTTCTAATCCTGTCTCTGTCAATTGCTTGCTGTGTGACCTTGGGCAAGTCACTTAATTTCTCTGTGCATCAGTTTCCTCAACTATAAAATGGGAATTAAATATCTGTTCTACCTCCTACTTAGACTGTGAGCCCAATGTGGGAGAGGGACAGTGTCCAACCTGATTAACTTGCATCAAACCGAGCACTTAGAATAGTGCCTGACATATAGTAAATGCTTAACAAATACCATAGTAATAATCCATCTTGCAAATGCTTAACAGATGCCATAATAATAACCCATCTTGTATTTGCAGGGTTTCTTTTTTGCCTCTAAGTGCCCTACTCTGCACCCATCCCTATTGAATTTCAGCCTGTTTTGGAGATTACATTTCCAATTCATTAAGTCATTTTGAATTCTAGCCCTATCTTCCAAAGTGCTAGGAACCCTTTTCAATTTAGTATAATCTACAGATTTCATAAGTGGACTTTAATTTTCCTTACCATGTTACCAAGAGAATTGACGAGAATTGGTTCCATGACCAATCTTTGTAGGACACCACTCAACACGGCTCCACCCACATGTTTACACGAAATCACTGCGAACTGCCCTTTGGGTGGGTCCCATGAGTCAGCCCAGAACCCACCCAACAGAAATATGGTTCAAATTTTACTTTTCTAGCTCACTGGTCAAAATCAATCAGTGGTATTAACAAGCACGTATTGTGTGCAGAGCACTTTACTAAACGTTTAGCACTGATGAGGATAACTTTTCTTGCTAGGGACACCAATTTACTATTGACACATGAATTATAAAATTTTAATTGTAAAATATTCCATAAATTCTCTCTGGCCAAAGAAGCCGAGACCCAATCACTGCCCTGGATTAAATGGAAATCAGACCACATTTCGATTAATCGATGAGCGCTTAGTACATTGCCTGGCACATAGTAAGCACGTAAAGTTATTTAATCTATGGAGAGCACGGTATTATAGCTTTAATTCTATTTGTTCTGATTATTTTGACACCTGTCTACATGTTTTGTTCTCTTGTCTGTTTTCCCCTTCTAGACTGTTAGCCTGTTGTTGGGTAGGGACCGTCTCTATATGTTGCCGACTTGTACTTCCCAAGTGCTTAGTACAGTGCTCTGCACACAGTAAGCGCACAATGAATATGATTGAATGAATGAATAATTGCTTTTGGAGAGTACAGTAGGGTTGGTAGACATGATCCCTGACCACAAGGAGCTTCGATCAAAAATAAATAGGTTGGGAGAAATAACAGAGTTTAAAGAAATGAACATAAGTGCTAAGGATAATTATAAAAGCACCTTCCTTGATGCTACCACTGGTGTAACACATCCCACAATCTACCTCACTCTCAAAGAGTATCTCATCAGGCTCAGGGTGGAGATTCACTCATTGAGAGTCCTTTAATAGGGCAATTAGTGGAACTTAAAACTAACATGCCCAAGACAAAGAATTATTAGGACTTTTCAAGGCAGATTTAGTGCAGTTTCACTGGGCCTGCAGTGTCCAGTAATTCCAACAAATGGAGATAACACAACACTGGATACCTGAGAGCGTAGGTGGCAAAATTAGTCTGAAGCAGTTCCAGGAAAGGCTGCTCCCAGAAATAATACGATGTTTGGTTAGGAATTGCAATTCAATTATTGATGCCTAAAGAATAATAGCAGAGGGCCTAGAAGCAATAGCGACTTGTGAGTTACAGATCATTTAGAACACAAAGCTGCATGTGCTTCCAAACCCACTTCTACTGGCAGTATTCCATTCCAAGGTTCCTTATACCTGTCAACAGGTCTTACTTTTAAATGTTCTGGAGTGGTGTTGATTCGAATCATAACAACCATGCTCTGTCAGCCATAACACAAGATAGCCACGGGGGAATGGATGTGGTCTGTGGCAACAATACACATCACCACTTTGCACTTAAAAATACCTTTTGAGCCTCTTTATAGTTAAATGGTTGGAGAATAGGCATGGGACACATCAGTAAGGTAGAAGGAGGAAGAGACACAAGCGAATCAAAGATTCTTTTGCCAGTGGGAAAACCACTATGCTTAAAGTAAGCAACTGAAAAGTTTGTCACACCGCTGATCTCTTCCTAACCCCTCTTGGGTTTGATGTGTGCAAGGTGTTTACCAAGTGTGAAGTGTGTGATTTGGTTTGGTGTGTGTGAAGTGCTTACCATGTGCCAAGCACCATACTAAGTGTTGGGGTAAACACAAGATAATCAGGTTGGACACAGTCCCTGTTCCACTTGACACTCACAGTCTAAGCAGGAGGAAAAACAAGTTTTGAATCCCCATTTTACAGCTGAGGAAACTGAAGCACTGAAGTTAAGTGACTTGCACATCGAACAGAAACTCCTTGTCATGAGATTTAAGGCATTCAATCAGCTCTCCCCCTCCTACCTTATCTCACTGATCTCCTACTATGACCCAGCCCACATTCTTGGCTCCACTAATGCCAACCTACTCTTTGCAACTTGATCTCATCTATCTCGCTACTAACCCCATACCCACATCCTCACTCTGGCCTGGAATTCTCTTTTCCTTCATATCCAACAGATCAGTACTTGCCCCACCTTCAAAGCCATCCTAAAATCATGTCTTCCAAGATGCTTTCCTTAACTAAGCCCTCATTTCTCCAACATGCTCTCCCTTTTGCATCTTTTATGCATTTGCTATCCACTCCAACCTCAGCCCCACAGCATTTATGCACATATCCTTATATCCTGTCCTTTCCCCTAGCTGTAATTTATTTTAATGTCTGTCTTCCCCTTTTGATTGCAAGGTTCTAATGGGCAGCGATCATGTCTACCAACAATACTGTAATGTACTCTCCTAAACACTTGGTACAGTACTCTGCACACATCAAATACTAAATAAATACCAATGATTCACTGATTGTTTGGCTGACTTGCCCAAGGTCACACAGCAGGCATGTGGCAGAGTTGGGATTAGAACTCAGGTTTTCTGGCTCCTGAGCCTGTGCTCTTTCCACTAGGCCATGCTACTTCTCAATCAGATATGCTTGATCTAGTGCATCTGATTGAGGGGACTGAACAGAGAGTTCTTTACTGCTTAGGAAAATTCTAGTATTAATAAAACTTTTTGGCTAGAGAAATGCACTTTCATCCACTCTCTATCTGCTCTCAAAAAAGTGGAGAAGTTCCAGCTGCAAAAAAGCCACAGGCCAATAGTCCTTAAAAAAAGAAAAAAGAACAATACAGTAAGAATTACATTGAGGGACTTGGATAAAATTAAAATCTAAATTTAGATTTGGGAATATTAAAGTTTTAGCAAGTTTTATTCCTAGAAATATCTGTATTCTGCTCCTCTCCTTAAAACTTTTTAAAATTATTTTTGTAACAACTTTTTCATAATTGTGTTCCAATCATTGCAGCTTCTGAAACTCAGAGAGTGGAAATTACTGGATTAAAGGGGAAATTTATGAAAATATTTTCAAGATTTCTACCTTGAAAAAATATACAAAAAGGAAATGTAAATAACCCAAATCAATTTCCCCTGAAATCTTCTTTCAATTTTAAAGGCAGCCTAGATAAAATTATATTTCTTTTATATAAATGGGCTTTCTTTGACCCTTGGTCTCTCACCCACAAAAATACCTGACTCCTGTTATTAATGAAAAAATCAGATTCATGATTAACATACACTCCCAGTTGAGGTCAACTTTAGCATGGAATATCCAACAACTTGGAGGAAATAGGCAACTTTCCATGAAGGATGGTCCATGAAGCTCCAATGAAAGCACCAACACATTTGGAGAATATTACAGAATTCAGAAGGCACTTTCTAGTCAGGGAGAACATGGAGGTCTCGCCCAGAATGAAATTGCATCACAGGAAAAAAGACACCAAGAAGCTCACTTGTACCTTTAAAACAAACACCAAGGATAAAACAGGCTATAAGAAGAAGCTAAAAAGACACAAGACTCCCGACTGCCAGTGGCTACCCTAAGAGCAGGAAGTTGATCCCATAAGGAACGCCCACCTATTCATATAAATTCAGCCATCCTCTGTGCTCCAAGAAACTATAAGCAATCCCTGCCAACATGCCCCGGGAAACAGCACGTGGCCTGAATTTGAACGTGAAAATCACTTCAACCCTTTGTATTGCGAGTAAGAATTTCCATAGTTGAATGTTGAGTTCCAGTTAGACCATGAGATAGCATCAAAATGGGAGATAAATTAGGCAAAGGCCTAAGGACTGGAGGCCAAAATATACAGAGCCCTGGGGCTGAAAATGGTGTGGTCCAACTCTAATGTGGTCATGACGTCTTTTTTAAGCTACACAGAGAGTAGATATACCCCATGTTGGGCAGGGACTATGTCTAACCTGATATACTCATATCTACCCCAGTACTTAGTACAGTGCTTGACACATTGTAAACACTTAACAAATATCATTTAAAAAGAAAAAAGTTGTAACATAAATGAGAACCAGGCTCCACTGCTTCTACTCATGAAGAAATGGAGGAAAAAACAAGGGTGTCCCTTGTCCCAGCCACCCATCTCCCTTGGAAGGAGAAGGTGAGTTTGCTACTTGAAGACCTCCAGGGTAAAGGAAAGAGGATGAGTGAATGAGTTTTGCTTGTTCCTAGGCCCAGTGCTAATTGGTGGTCTTTAAATAAGGGTCCTTGCTCAATCACATGATAACCCCACTCCACCTCGGTGGTCATTTACAACCCCCTACAACCAGAAGCCCACTCAAACACCCAACCTCTCTAATGTCCTTTCTATGCTCCTCTGTGCTCCCTAGGCATTAATTTGGCAGCATTTTCTGCTCATCCATTACACACAAATCCCCAGAGAGGGTTACAGAAGGAGGAAAAGACATGTCTGACCTGAGAGGCACTCTCTCTTAAGGCAATGTTCTCACTGTGCCTCACCCTCAACTCTCCTGTCTCTGATCCCTTGCTCACACCCTCTTTCTGCCTGGAAGTCCCTCCATCTTCAAAGCCCTCAGACCACAGCTCTCCCCAATTTAAAAACCCTCTTGAAAATCCACCTCCTTCAGGATTAAAGACCTCTTTCCCAGGTCATGGCAATTCAATTTCCATCCTTAGAGCACTTAGATTTATATAGACCCCTTACAATACAGTCACCCCAGTGACACAATCAGTATCCTCTAATGCCTTACCCTTTGTTACAACCACCCCATGAAACAAGCATTCCGGGAGTACGATCAGTATCTTTTGACAATTTACCCCACACATATGCCCAACCAGCCCCAAGTTTCCATAAGCAAATCTTTACCCACATGGGCTGAATAATGGAAGTGTCTTGGAGGAAGCTCCGCCTACAGTTTGTCAGATTTTTCAATGCGTGGAAGAGACCCCTCCGCAGGTAACCAAAGAAGTGTTTAACTGGGAGGCAACTTAATTAGAAATGGATGAAGCAATTACTCTCTCCCCCTTCAAAGCCTTATTGAAGGCATATCTCCTCCAAGAGGTCTTCCCTGACTAAGCCCCCCTTTTCTCTTCTCCCACTCCCTTCTGCGTCACCCTGACTTGCTCTTTTAATCCATCCCCCTTCCCAGCCCTATAGCATTTATGTACTTATCTGTAATGTATTTATTTATATTAATGTCTGTCTCCCCCTATAGACTGTAAACTCACTGTGAGCTGGGAATGTGTCTGTGTATTGTTGTATTGTACTCTCCCAAGCACTTAATGCAGTGCTCTGCACACTCTGCTCAGTAAACATGACTGAGTGAATGCTGAGCTCATTGTATCTTTCAAAGGAAAATGATTAAGCTTGTTTGCCATTAAATTTTGACAATTCAATGCATCTTTGCACATTGCTAAAGCAGATTTAAAAGCTATAATTTCTCCACCAACAGTTAAATCCTTGTTAATAAAAAGGTCTCATGTCAGTTTTCAAAAAAGTGGGTGAAGTTATAAATATGACTGGAGAAGATCCTGGAGAGAGGAGTTTAAAAGTGTGTAAAGGTGTTCCAAAAGAACTAACTTGTTACGGTCTGCTTTAAGAAGAAAAGAAGTATGTTCTGGTCAAGTTCTTCACCAAAGCACCTTGGACACTGGAAAGTGCACGGACCTGGAAGTCAGAGGGCCTGGGTTCTAATTCCACCTCTGCTATTTGTCTACTGTGTGACTTTGGGCAAGTCACCTAACTTCTCTGGCTCTCAGTTACCTCATCTATAAAATGGGGATTAAATCCTACTCCCTCTTATTTAGATTGTGAGCCCCTTGTGGGAAAGGGACTAAGTCCAACCTGATTAACTTTTATCTACCCCAGTGCTTAGAACAGTGCTGTGCACATAGTAAGCTCTTAACAAGTACCTTAATTAAAATAAAGAAATACCACCATCAGTAGAACAAACTACTACTTTGGCAGCCTCCTATAAAGAATCATCATATTACCTTAATATTGTGATGTTATGCCTTGAACTATACTACAGTATATAGCTTGTAAAGGGATTACAATAATAATAATAAAAGTGTGGTATGTGTCAAATGCTCACTATATGCCAAGCATGGGGATACCAAAAAGGTTCTGAAACAGATCCCCATTGATAAACTTACAAGACTTGGAAAAATATGCTTCATGATATGGTCATTCAAGAAAAAAAAACACATTTTTACGGACTGTAACCCAGTTGTATCTTGAGCTGTGCTGGTACAGTAATCCTTCCTTAGCACTTATGTAAACCTTGGACTATTTTTCTATTTACTCAGCCATCTACTCCATTTACTCCTCCTATCACCAGGTGAAGTTGGTCTTAATCTACTACTGCCACTAGTTCTAAATAATTTGGTCTGAGTCTGCCCCATTAAAGTGTGAACTCCCTGAGGAACGATACTGTGTCTTCTCACTTGATAGTGCTCTCCTAAACACTTAGTACAGAGCTCTGTACCCAGTAGAAGCTTGATAAATACTATTCATTGATTGGCAAGAGCATTCTTGAAAACAAAGACTCTAAAACAGACCAGTCACCTGAATGGCCCCCTTGCCATGGTCCCTCTGTTGACTTCATAAATACCCCCATTGTCCCTCTCTACCACAACCATGGCCCCTGACCCCTGCCTTAAGTGGTAAGTGCCCTTTCCTCTAATAAACAGCAGCCTAAATTGCTCTAATATCTCTTGGTTTGCCTCTAAAGATTTATTCATGTCAATAATGCCTGTTCTAACTCCTAAAAGAGCAGAGCTTGGCCAACATCCAGTATGATGTGCAGTCGTGAGAACTTACTAACTACACTGTGATGATGACCCTGTGGGGGATAGGTGCACATCTGTTCGCCATCATAACTGAAATTAGGCAGCTGCCCTGGTAGAGAGCCAGCTAATGCATCAACAGGAAGAATGGGATAAGAGTGAATGAATTACACTGAAGCAACAACAGATTCTGATGATTATTTAATAAGAATCCAGATGAACAGGACAGCAGAATAAGACATGATCTCTGCTCTGGAGGCTTCCCGTAGAGCCCCCAGTGTTCTCTATTCCAATGACTCCCATCTACAAGCATTGCACTCAGGAGACAGTTATTATTATTATTTGCTTGAGTTTGAACTCAATTTTCAGATCCGTGACCTCTACCCTCAGGAGGAAAAGTCAGAAGGTGGTGCCAACCTTGGGAAGTTGTGAGCTTTCTGCCAAATCTCAGAGACAAAGGAAGGCAATTTCAGTATCTAACACCTGGTAATTAAGGAACAACGCCTCATTAGTAATAGAGGAAATTATAGAGCAATGCAAGATCTACACTAGGGTTCTTGCTAGTCTAAAGAACCAGCTGGGACCATAGAAGAGACAAGTAGAAACCCCTGAATCATTGCAGTGTAAGAAGATAACTGAAAACACAGAATCCAGCGATCTATGATCACAAAACTTGGTTCTACTCTTTTTCAAAGAACCATCAAGCTTAGAGGAATCACTTAGTCGTTAAATACCCTCCAATAAACTAAACAGCCAAGGCAGAGCAGGCTGAGAGGGTGAAAGTACGTCTGAACTTAAATTTAAATAGCTGTTACATTTCTAATCAAAAAGCAAATAAGCAACCTGAATGAGAGAAGATTAAACTCCCTATGTTTCAATCTTTCCTGCCAGTAATAGTTATTTCCAGCTGCCACTTATTAAAATTGCTTTCAACCAGGTTGAGTGGAAAAGGAAAATTTACACAGGAGGCTCTACCTTACCTTCTTAGAAATATCTTAATGGATCCAGAAAAGGAGTCACATTTTATATATGTCCTTCTTCCAGGGGGCTCAGAATACCACTTTAAATAATAATAATATGCTTACTTGTTAAGTGCTGACTACGTGACAAGCACTGATCTATGCACTGGGATAGATACAAGTTAATCGGTTTGGACACAGTCCAGGTCCCACATGGAGCTCACGCTTTTAATCCCCATTTTACAGATGAGGTAGCTGAGGTCCAAAGAAGTTAAGTGACTTGTCCAAGGCCACAGAGCAGACAAGTGACAGAGAAGGGATTACCTAGGACTCCCAAGGCTACGCTCTAGTCACTAAGCCACACTGCTTCTCTATTGCAGTCACCCTTGCTTCATACCTCTTTGGCATAAGTGCTGAAGAGAGAGAGAAGACAGATAAAGAGAGTAGGAAAACAAAACAGAATATAATAATAATAATAATAATGGCATTTATTAAGTGCTTACTATGTGCAAAGCACTGTTCTAAGCGCTGGCACTGTTCTATCTATGATATTGAGTGCTTACTGTGCAAAGAGCACTTGTACTAAACGCTTGGGAAAGTACAACAGAGTTGGAAGACACAATCCATCTTCGGTGGGAGACAGATATTAAACTAGATCGGGGATAGGGGAAATAAAGTATAAAAATGTTTACGTAAGTGTTGTTGATCACCTAGTGTCACCTGCCCCTGAGACCCCCCGTCACTGAAGAGAAGAAAGCCAATCATTCCAATGTCTCTTACCCAAACAATCTGATTGTTTCCACCAAGGGTAGTCCAGATAGTGAACAAAAGTCCTTAGAAAACCAAACAGAATTGAGGATGTGCCAGTTATGTACCTTTAGCCACACTAGTCTTGGGCCAGTTACTATTGTTCAGATTATTAGCTTTCTGCTGTAAATGACAAAGGAATCCAGCTCTCAGGACTCAGAAGGTTAAGACAGTGAATCTTTCCAAATTTCAGCAGAGAGAGTAGATTCCCTTTCCTCTTACCTGGTGCTCCAAGGCACACAGATATATTCAGTTCCCTCAGGGAAGCCTCCAACTCCTTCCTCAGCTCTACTCCCAGTTAAACCGACACTGCACAAAGGCTGTACTCTTTGCTGAAAACCAGCAGGTAGAAAGACTGGTTTGGGGGTGTTGTGAAGGAGCCAGGGAAAGCAGTGGACAAATTGACTCAATTCAATCCTGTGGGTGTCCTGTCCTCCCCATCCACTCCACACCTCAAAATGCATGGACACCACTGCTCTGTGCTTGACTTTGCACAGTATAATCCTCCTACCCCAGCAGCCCTACACACAAAATGGCATATGCCACTAAGAGATTCTTTCCACAGCTTTCTCTTCTGCCTGGGGAAGGTTTGAACTTACTGTCATTCAGAACCCTTCACTGAATCCCCACTGTGTGCTAGTTAACCACACCCATCATACACATGGCAGAGCCCACTACTCTCAAATGCTGCAACCCCAAAGTGATTCAGGAAATTCAGCTCTTTATTGCCCCTTTTAATTCCTAACTCAAAGAAAAGGGAGGTTCTGCTTTCCAGTGCCAATCTCGGTCTTGCCAGCTGCTACCTGTCAGTGGTTTTTATAGTGGTTTTTACGGGTGCCAAGGGTTTGATCAATCAGTAGTATTTATCAAGTGTTTACCATATGCACAGCACTAAGTGTTTGGGAGAGTATAATACAACAGAGTTGGTAGACCTGTTCCCTGCCCACAAGGGGCTTACACTCTAGACAGACAAACAATAAGATAAATTGCAGGTATGTATATAATTGTTGTGGGGGTGAGGGCAGAGTGAATATCAATCAAGCAAAAATTCCTCACTCTCAGCTTCAAGGCTCTCCATCACCTCACCCCCTCCTACCTCACCTCCCTTCTCTCCTTCTACAGCCCATTCCACACCCTCCACTCCTTTGCCACCAACCTCCTCACTGGGCCTCATCCTCGCCTGTTCTGCTGTCGACTCCCAGCCCACATCCTTCCCCTGGCCTGGAATGCCCTCCCTCCACACATCTGCCAAACCAGCTCTCTTCCTCCCTTCAAAGCCCTACTGAAAGCTCACTTCCTCCAGGAGGCCTTCCCAGACTGAGCCCCCTTTTTCCTCTCCTCCTCTCCAACCCCCCTTCTGTCCTACCTCCTTCCCCTCCCTTAGCATTTGCTTATATTTGTACAAATTTATTACTCTATTTTTTACTTGTACATATTTACTACCTCTATTTATTTTGTTAATGATGTGCATATAGCTATAATTCTATTTTTTCTAAAGATTTTGACACCTGTCTGCATGTTTTATTTTGTGTCTGTCTTCCCTTTCTAAACTGTGAACCCGTTGTTGGGTAGGGACCATCTCTAGATGTTGCTGACTTGTACTTCCCAAGCGCTTAGTACAGTGCTCTGCACACAGAAAGCGCACAATAAATATGATTGAATGAATGAATGAAGTGCTTAAAGGGTACAAATCCAAATCTGAGGGCTACACAGAAGTGAGGGGGAATAGGGGAAATGAGGGCTTAGTTGGGAAGACTTCTTGGAGTAGTTGTAATTTTAGTAAGACTTTGAAGGTAGGCAGAGTGGTGGACTGTCAGATATCAATCAATCAATGGTGTTTATTGAACACTAACTGTGCAGAGCACTGTACTAAGCACTTGGGAGAATACACTATAATAGAATTGGTAGACAGTTCCTTGTCACAAGGATTTTGCAGTCTAGATGGGGAGGGAGTTCCAAGCCAGAGGGAGACTGTGGGCAAGGGATTGGTGATGAGATAAATGAAATGGAGGTACAGTGAATTGGGTGGCATTAGAGGAGCAAAGTGAGTTGGCATTAGAGGAGCCAAGTGAGCAGGCTGTGTTGTAGTAAGAAATCAGCAAGGTAAGACAGGAAGAGGCAAGGAGATTGACTGCTTTAAAGGCAACATTAGGGAGTTTTCATTTGATGTGGCAGTGGGTGGGAAACTACTGGAGGTTCTTGAAGGGTAGGGCAACATGAACTGAATGATTTTTTTTTTTTAGAAAGATGATCCAGGAAAAAGAATGAAGTATGGACTGGAGTAGGGAGAGACAGGAGGCAGGGAGGTCAATGAGGAGGCTGATGGAGTAGTCATTCCCATTTTCCCTCAGATCTTTGATCCTTCCAGACGCTTTCCTCTTTCTCTTCTGCTTGGCTCTCCCATCTCTTTAGGTCCTTATCTCAGCCCTCAGCCCCTTAGAGGCTTTGGGAAACCCCTAAGTCAGGTTCTGTAACCTCTCCAGCTCGGTCCCTCTCACAGGATTTACATCTGGCTCAAGCATGCAAAAGCAGCTCTGAGTTTTGGGTAACAAGTGAAGTTACTTGGACTTTCTTTCCTTGACTACTTCTTTTGGCCCCATAAACCCCATTAATCCATGGTATTTATTGAGAGTTTACTGTGTGCAGAGAACTGTACTAAGTTATTGGGGGAGTACAATACAAGAGAGTTAGTAGACACATTCCCTGCCCAAAATGACTCTCTCTTGAAACTGCTACAGTATGAAAACAAGGAGAGAGCCAAACACCTAAGCCTGTATGGTTGCTACCCAATAAATGTATCATTATTAGGGCCCAAGAGTTATTACTTTGGCCACAGCTGTGGGTGGTGGGGAGGGCTGGAAGTTTATTTCATTCTCATTCTCTTTTCATTTTGAGTGATTAAATTTGCCTGGATAATCTGAAGCCCAAGCTAAAAGTAAGAGACCTACACCTAAGCAGATCTGGGAATCAAGGAGGCATTTTTCATCAAGCTAGGTAATGCCACCGACTTGGTGAAAATTGTCTCCTTGATTCCCAGCTTTCTTTGTAGGTCTCTCATTCTTAGCTTGAGCTTCGGATTTTCCAGGCAAATTTAATCACGCAAAATGAAAAGAGACTGAGAAGGGTCACTTGTCAATCTTCCCCACCCGGTCATTCCTCACCCTGTCAGCCACCCTAATCAACAAGAAAGAAGTGAACCATCATCACATCATCATCTTTACCAGTATTTACTGAGCACTTTTCACTGTGCAGAATACTGTACTCTGTGCTTGGAAATATGCAATAAAATAGAAAATTTAGCTCCCGCCCTCAAGGGGCTTGCAATCTAATGGAGAACAGCTTTTCCTTCAATGATTTTTTTCCCTAGATTTCCCTGCCACTTCTACTACAAGGAGGAAGGAGAGAAACATGGGAACTCTTTAAACTCCACAACCTGGCTGAATTGGTGAACTAGCCCAATGAAGTAAGGGCAGGGCAAAGCAGAAGGTGCCCTACCCTATCTATTCCTCATCACCAATGGAGTAAAGCAGGGATGCATAGTGTACCAGGGTTGTGTTCAATTGATTCTACGCAGTCATATTGGAAGATGCAACATGAGACCAGGATGCAGCCATGGAAATGCACTCCCTCACCTCTGGAAAACTCTTCCAATTCAAAAGCATCAGCATGGTGAGTGGCAAGAGCATAGGCTTGGGAGTCAGATGTCGTGGGTTCTAACCCTGGCTCTGCCACTTGTATACTGTATGACCTTGGGCAAATCACTTAACTTCTGTGTGCCTAAGTTACCTCATCTGTAGAATGAGGATTGAGACTATGAGCCCCATGTGAGATGGGAACTGTGTCCAACCTGATTCCTTTATATCTACCCCAGCACTTAGAACAGTGCTTGGCACATAGTAAGTGTTTGACAAATACCATAATTATTATTATTATTATCCAGTGTCCTAGAGACAGTCATTCAAGAACAGCTGAATGCAAATATTTGTACCCTAGATGCACACACCAAAGAAGACATGCAAATTATTGTAAACCACTTCACCGAATCAACCAGACAGTACGAATGAACAATAAATCTGAAGAACACTGAACTGATGTAGCAGCTTGCCCTAGTGGGGAAGCCATACACAAAACCCAAATTTTGTAGTGGCAACACAGAGCTAAATGCCATTCCAGAATTTAATTATCTAAACAGCAACGATGCAGCAGTAGACAAAGAAGTAGAAAACCAATCCAGAAAGTCAGCACATTCTTTGGGAGATTGTCAAGCACAGTGTGATTGCATCATATCTACTCCAGTCCTTGGCACATAATTAGGGTTTAACAAATACAACTACTATGAGTGTGATGGCAACAGGAAATTAAACTCCAGACCTAAAGGTTTTCAGAGCTATAGAGCTATCTAACCTTCTCTTTGGCTGGGAGACATGGACCACACATAACTCCAGTTTCATTTACAAGGCCATACTCAACATCAAATGGTAAGACAGAATCACAAAGAACTAAGTTAATCTTCTAGCATTGGATCTATGCTCACTTCAACCTGAAAAAACTAGGTTGGAGGAGAATGAACTGCATCTGGATGCCCTGTCAGCCCCATCTTCACAACATCGCTAAAATCCGCCCTTTCCTCTCCATCTAAACTACCATATTGATATAATGGCTCATTCTATCCTGCCTGAATTACTGCATCATCTTCATTGCTGATCTCCCAGCCTCTTGTCTCTCCCCACTCCAGTCTATACTTCACTCTGCTGCCCGGACCATTTTCCTATAACAACATTCAGAACATGTCACCCTGCTCCTCAAAAAACTCCAGTGGTTGCCCGGTCACCTCCACATCAAACAAAATCTCTTTACCATTGGCTTTAAAGCAGTCCACCACCTTGCCCCTTCCTACCTCACCTTGCTATCCTCCTTCTACAACCCAGCTCACACATTTCACTCCTCTAATGCTAACCTTCTCACTGTGCCTTGATCTCGTGTGTATCACTGCGGACCTCTTGCCCACATCCTGCCTCTACCCTGGAATGCTCTCCCTCCTCAAATCTGACAGACAATTACTCTCCCCCGCTACAAAGCTTTATTGAAGGCATATCTCTTCCAAGAGGCCTTTCCAGAATAAGCCCCTCTTTCCTCTCTTCTTCCTCTCCCTTCTTGTCACCCTGACTTGTTCCCTTTGTTCTTCCCCCCTCCCAGACCCACAGCACTTAAGTACATATCTGTAATTTTATTTATTTGTATTGATGTCTGTCCCCCCGCCACCCCCCCCCCCCCGACTTTAAACTCACTGTGGACAGGGAATGTGTCTGTTTATTGTTGTGTGTACTCTCCCATTTGCTTAGTACAGTGCTCTGTGCACAGTAAGCACTCAATAAATATGATTGAATGAATACCCAAACTGTGCTACCTAGCACTGAAATTGGGTATCCAAAAGCAAGGAAGTCAGAGGAAAAGTTTTAAGGGCATGGTAATAGAAAATCTCAGACAATGCTGCATCCCTGATGAAAACTGGGAATCATTTGCTGAAGGTAGACCAGCAAACAATCAAGAAATGAGTGGTTATTTTTGAGAGGAAGCTCCCTAAGGATCAAGAGACAAGGAGGCAAAAGCTAAAACAACCCCAGGCACTGCAAGCAATCAAATAGAACAAGTCAGCAAGGAACAACTTTTTGTTTTCACAATTTAGTTCATTCATTCATTCATTCATTCAATCATATTTATTGAGCGCTTACTGTGTGCAGAGCACTGCACTAAGTGCTTGGGAGAGTACAGTACAACAATAAACACACACATTCACTGCCCACAATGAGCGTACAGTCTAGAGGGGGAGACAGAGATTAACATAAATAAAAACTTCTTGCACATATGTGCCATGGGGCTGGGAGGGGGGATGAAAAAAGGGAACAAGTCAGGGTGACACAGAAGGGAGTGGGAGAAGAGGAAAGGAGGGGTTAGTCAGGGAAGGCCTCTTAGAGGAGATGTGTCTTCAATAAGGTTTTGAAAGCAGGGGTGGGGGTGGTGTTAGGAGGGAGAATAATTGTCTATCGGATATGAGGAGGGAGGGTCTTCCAGACCACAAGTAGGATGTGGGCAAGAGGTTGGCAGTGAGATACACGAGATCAAGACACAGTGAGCTTGGACCCAAGGTCCAGGATTGGCATTTCTTCTCACAAACACTCATAGGTGAAATTCACCTTTGGTTGGTGTCTTCTTCAAGCATGAGGGGCAATTAAAGATGAACCAAAGTGTGAGTGCAGCTGAGAGACACTGCTTCAAAATACGCTTCTCACAGATGGATTTTGGGGCAGAAATGAGCTGGCTGACCAATTCTGCTTCTCCCAGACACCATGCCACATGAAGACATTTTATCTATCAGATAATGGGTCAACCTGATACCCCACTCTTTGAGTGTAGGCTGCATCCCATCTCTTTATCTAAATCCTGAAGGCAGAACACAGTTAGAGCCCAGAGAGAGTCAGGAAGCAATCCTAGGGTGATGAGAAGCACATGAGAAGCAGTGTGGCCTAATGGAAAGAGCAAAGGCCTGGGGCTCAGAGGACCTGAGTTCTAATCCTGCCTCTGCCACTTGTCTGCTGTCTGGCACTTGATCACTTAACTTCTCTGTGCCTCAGTTTCCTCATCTGTAAAATGGGGATTAAGACTGTGAGCTCCATGTGGGACAGGGACCTTGTCCAATCCAATTATCTTCTATCTACACCAGTTCTTAGTACAGTGTCTTGCACATAGTAAGTGCTTAACAAATACCACAATTATTAAGGTGGAAAGCAAGCCACGGAGGCCTCCCAGAGAGATGTCAATTTTTAAAGATTTCCAAGGAAAGGGATTCCCAGATTATTTTAGAAGCCAATAACAATGATAATAACAATAAAAAGTCATAATTATGGTATTTTTAAGTGCTTACTATGTGCCAGGCACTGTACTAAGCACTGGGGTATATACAACCAAGAGTGCTTCTAACTGTAGCTCAGATTTCCTTCTTTTATTATAGCTGAGGAGGCATTTCTCTTCAGTTTTTGTTTCCCTTTTGTTTATCATTAAGAATGTATTGGCATCTGCTAAGAGCAATAACAATTTCTCACCAAATATCTCCATGCACTCTTGATCAAAGAGAAATCAGTAAAAGATTAACTATATTTTCTCAATAGCAAAGAGGGAGACCTGGTCCTGGTCCCTTAAACTCCATTTGCTGTTAAAGTTATCTGATCCACATTTTTAGCCCATTTGCTGTTGGCTCTGTATGTGGAGTCCAAGCCTGAAGGTGGAATCAGCATCAGAATCATTCCAACTGCTCTCCTGGCATGTCCCCTTAGGATTTCTAGGTGATATCACCCATTTTGAAACAATTCCTGGAGCAGTTGAGGAGAGGAATGAGTTTTCTATAAAACAAAGTTGCAGTCTGTAGAAATAGTCTCCTCCAGGACCTCCTCCCAAATCTCTCTCTCACCCAGACGATGGATGAAATGGTCCACGAATCACACTGGACTGGAGCTGCACTGCACCAAATCCAGCCCTCATCCACTAGGTTGCTTTCCCCTGTCCCTGAACTAATTGGCTATGGTATTGGCCATCTGCTGACCGGGACTTTAGTGTTCAACCCATGGCCACCATTGCTATCACCAAAGTGGAGAAAGCTAGTGAAGTATTGGCGCGATGACGTCAACTGCAGAACTACCTCCACATGGGTCCTGGTCAACCCATGCCTGCCCCTGCCCCTGCCCCTACAAGCCTGCAGAAAGCCCAAAACTGAACCAAAGAACAATTCTAGTTTATAAACTCACTTTGACCCATCCTGTGAACTGCACTCAATGTCATAAGCTAGAGCATTCTGGGAAAAGCATGCTTCCCTCAGGGCCTGCACCTTATCCAGAATGATCTTAAGATCTATGAGCAGAGCTGGGCAAGGGCAAAAGCTGAGCCAGTCAGTCAGTCATATTTACTGAGCACTTACTGTGTGCAGAGCACTGTACTAAGCGCTTGGGAAAGAACAGTATAACAGACACATTCCCTGCCCACAGTGAGCTTTCAATATAGAGGGGGAGACAGATAATATAAATAAATAAAATTACAACTATGTGCATAAGTGCTGTGGGGCTGGAAGGGAAGATGAATAAAGGGAGCAAGTCAGGGAGATGCAGAAAGGAGTGGAAGAGAAGGAAAAGAGGGCTTAGTCAGGGAAGTCCTCATGGAGATGTGCCTTCAGTAAGGCTTTGAAGCTCGGGGAGAATAATTATCTGTTGGATATGAAGAGGGAGGGCATTCCAGGACAAGGACGTGGGCGAGAGGCCAGCAGTGAGATAGCCAATATCGAGGTACAATGAGAAGGTTAGCATTAGAGGAGCAAAGCGTGTGGGCTGGATTGTAGGATTAAGACTGTGAGCCCCACGTGGGACAACCTGATCATCTTGTATCCCCCCCCCCCAGTGCTTAGAACAGTGCTTTGCACATAGTAAGAGCTTACCAAATGCCATCATTATTAGTAGTAGGAGGAGGAGAGGAAGGAGGTGAGGTAGGAAGGGGGACTAGGTGATTGAGTGATTTAAAGCCACTCAGATTTAAAGGTGATTTAAAGTGATTTAAGGAGTTTCTGTTTGATGTGAGGAGTTTCTGTTTGATGGTGAGGGGTTTCTGTTTTAGCCAGGGAATCCTAAAGAACCTACTCTAACCTGGTGGCTCCTGAGGCCAGGCAGAAATGCATGAGTTTGTAGTTGTTACAATTCCCTAAGCTCAATGCATCCAAAGTATTTGTTGAGTGCCTACTGAGGGCAGAGTACTGTACAGAGCTCTTGAGAGAGTACAATAGAATTAGTAGACATAATTCCCACTTTAAAAGAGTTTTATACTCTAGGAGGGAGATAATCCCACTATTCTAGAAGGAAAAAGATAATTGGGAATTCCAGCATATTTGGAGGAGGCAGAGAGGAAAAGGAGCAGGACCGGATAATGAATTCCTTTATACAACTATTAAGTTGAAATCAGGGTTTCCTGACTTTAAAGGCACTGGAAGGTCCATTGGGATTTAATACCCTACAACAAACATAGGTTGCCAGGAGGAGTTCTCATCCAATTTCATAGGGTCACTATCTTTGGGTAAAATTCCCACAAAAAGTTCTGTAGGAATGACTTTGGGCCAGTTCTGCAAGGGTGGTTTAAACTTGTGGAGAGCAAGCATTTATCCACTTTTCTCTTTCCCCAGCTTCAACTGGAGACATGATTCTTAACTTCTCAACTTCATCAAAAACCTCTACTGAAGCACTATTCAATCAGCAGTATCTATTGAGTGCTCACTGTATACAGAGGGCTCTACTAAGCACTTAGGAAAGTACCTACCATGCATCTCCCCAGAAGCAGCCACATTTCTGGGGTGAGGGAGTGTTTGCATCATTTGTCCAGAATCTGGGGATCCTCCAGGATGAAAGACATGAATGAAATGGAAACTAATAATTGGTATTAATTTTTAACTGCATGTTGCATAAAAATAAACAGTCCTCATAAAGAGTGATGGTTGCCTTCAAAAAGCCCATAAGTTCCTAAAGATTTTATTTGGGGGCTAATAACCCAGGTTCCTTGCCCAGCCCCTCTAATGACTCCATGAGTGACCTCAGGCCACTGGCATAACCTCTCTGTGCATGATTTTCTCCAACTGTAAAAATGAGATAATAACCCTTGCCACCAGATCATGTTGCTAAAGCACTTTGAGATCCTCAGATCAAAGTCCTTGGGAAGCACAAAACCTTATTATTATTATTGTTGTTGTTTGTATTTGCAGTGTTAGGACCCAGGAAGCAAGGAGTCAGTCCCCTTGGCTGATTAAGCAAAATGGAGGCATTTGAAAGCTGCAGAAGCCATTTATGCAGAGTCAGTCACAATCCCCCAAACACTGTTCCTTTTATGCCACATGATGACATTTCATGGATGCCAAAGATGAGAGGAGCTCTCGGTAGGCCGTCTAGTCTATCCCCCTGCTTCCAGGCAGGACTGCCCTTCAACCTTCCCAATTGACTATGCTTTTGAAAAGATCCACGAAAGAGAGTCAAACTTCCCTTCTCCGGAAATACATTCCAGCATTCCCCCATTTCTGCAGGGAAGCCCAGCCTAGGTGATACTGGGGTCACACTTTGGACCTTTGGCCGTATTTTGGTAAAAAGGGAACATAGCCTATGCAGCCCTTATTTCTAGAGCCACCTTTCAAACAAGTGGTGGTCAAGGTGTACTGGGAAATGTGAAAAGGCTAGAACAGTGAAAAATGAATCAATTTTAATTATTATCATTATTGTTATTATTATGGTACTTCTTGTTAAGTACTTACTATGTTTCCAAGCCCTGTTCTAAGCACTGGGGTAGATACAGGTTAGTCAGTTTGGACATAGTCCCTGTCCCACATGGGGCTCACAGTCTAAGTATGAGGGAGGAGGATTAAATCCCCATTTGACTGATGGGGTAACTGATGCACAGAGAAGTTAAGTGACTTGCCCAAGGTCACGTAGCAAATATGTTGCAGAGCTGGCACTAGAATCCAGGTCCTCTGACTCCCAGGCCCATGTTCTTTCCACTAGGCCATGCTTCTTCCTTAGTATCTCTTGTCTAACCGTTTAGGCGCAAATATCTATTAGAATTAAGAATCAATCAATCAATCCATCAATCGTATTTATTGAGCACTTACTGTGTGCAGAGCACTGTACTAAGCACTTGGGAAGTACAAGTTGGCAACATATAGAGACAGTCCCTACCCAACAGCGGGCTCACAGTCTAGAAGGGGGAGACAGAGAACAAAACAAAACCTATTAACAAAATAAAATAAATAGAATAGATATGTACAAGTAAAATAAATAAATAGAGTAATCAATACGTACCAAACATATATACATATATACGGTGCTGTGGGGAAGGGAAGGAGACAAGGCTGGGGGGATGGAGAGGGGAAGGAGGGGGAGAGGAAAGAGGGGGCTCAGTCTGGGAAGGCCTCCTGAGAAATCAACTCTAAGACTCAACCGCAGAATGAAAAGGATAAAGGCTAGAATAGTACAAAAAGCAAGGTGAGATTGAACTTGGACAATTGCATCTTAAGGCAAATCAGTCAAACCACAAATATTCAGAATGCCTATTGGTGAAAGAGAACAGGAGGAGAAGTTGCACATTCTGAAGTACCCTTGGCACACTCCTGGTGCTCAGGGAATATAAATCCAAAAGGGCAGAGGATGACCTGTGGCTCAGAAACTCCTTATCATTGGCTTTAAAACTCTCCAACACCTGCCTCACCTCACTTCTCTCCTACAACCCAACCCGTACACTTCACTCCTCTAGTGATAACTTTCTTACCATACCTGCATCTCACCTATCTCTCTGCTGACCCCTAGTCCACATTCTGTCTCTGGCTTGGAACAACCTCCTTCCTCAAATCCGACAGACAATTACTCTCCCCCTCGTCAAAGCCTTAGTGAAGGCACATCTCCAAGAAGGCTTGCTGCATTTGCTCCTCCCTGCCTACCAGCCCCGCAGCACTGGGGTACGTATCTGTAATTTTATTTGTTTTGATATCTGTTTCCTTGCCTCTAGACCATAAGCTTTCTGTGGACAGGGAATGTGTCTGTTCACTGTTGCACTGTACTCTCCCAAGTGCTTAGTACAGTACTCTGCACACAGTAAGTGCTCAATAAATACAATAGAATGAATGAATGATGTGAAAGAGACAAAGTGACAATGGAAAAAAACATCATGTGGGGTTGCAGACAGGGAGCAGCTGTTTATGGTTGGGCGGGAATGGAAATTCTAAAGAGCCTTTGGGTCAGGGAAACTGGCGAAGGGGGAGAAGTCAGTGGAACAAAATACAGGGTGGGTGCTGAACCAACTGGCAGAGAGAAAGGTCAGCAGGCAGTTGAGAACTGGCCTAAGAAACTTGGACACCAGCTTGGATGGATGGACCCTGGAACATGGACAGTATCTTGGATGGATAGGCAATAGAGGATCTCCCCAGCACTTGCCTGGAGAGGACCCTGAATCCCTTTTGGGGGATTTACTGCCCACTCAGCAACTCCAAGAGCCCTTCTCAGATGAGGATTTGGGTCTCTTAACCAAGGATTAAATTGGTTGGAATAAGTCACCAGTTAAAATGAACTCATTTCAGATTTCGCTTTATCTCACTTTCTGATCTTATTTGAATAAATTCTTATCTGAACACAGCTGTTGTTTTATATTATCCGTATTTGTTCACTGAAGGTAAAGTGAGACAAAGGGCACTGGTCCAAACATCCATCAGCAGTAGCAGCAGCGATTAATTATCATACTCAAGTACACACCTGCCAGCCCATCCCTTTGTTGTCCAAAGAAGCAGCCAGGGCAGAATAATTTTTCTCTACTATTTCTCCTATCCCTAATCTACTGTAATGTCTGTCTCCACCTGTAAGCTCCTTCTGGACCTGGATCATGTCTACTGACACTAAGCCCCCCATTTCCTCAGCTCCTCCTCCCTTCCCCATCGCCTTGACTCCCTCCCTCTGCTCTAGCCCCCTCACCACGCCACAACACTTGTGTATATATGTACACATTTATTATTCTATTTATTTTATTAATGATATGTATATATCTATAATTCTATTTATATTGATGCTATTGATGCCTATTTACTTGCACTGATTTTGTTGTCCGTCTCCCCCCTTTTAGACTGTGAGCCAGTTGTTGGGTAGGAATTGTCTCTATTTGTTGCTGAATTGTACTTTCCAAGCACTTAGTATGGTGTTCTGCACACATTAAGTGCTCAGTAAATACGATTGAATGAATGAATGACTCCGTTGTATTATACTTTCCCAAGCGCTTTGTATAGTGCTATGCACCCAGGAAGTGCTAAATACATGCCACTATTTGACTGCTAATAATTTACTTGATTGCCCCATAGACCAAACCTTCAGCATTATTCCTGCCTCCAGTCCCAGGTTCAAGATTTCACCAAGGGATTTTATACATTCCCCCCAAAGGCAGGATTCTGATGGAAAAGTTGATCTAGTTGCCTGTACGGTCATTTAGGAGGCTTTAAGAGGAAACTGCAGGTTGGCCCTGGTTCAAGGCCTGCCCTTCATGTTCTCTTACAAGAAATCTGGTTCTAAATTCCAGCCTGGCTTGATTGAGTCCTGACAGAATAAGGAATATGGCAGTGAGACGGCTCAGCCTGGGGGAGAAGGAAAAAGTTACCACAGAATCACTTCCAGTTGGGAGAAATCCTACATCAGTAAAGAACAGCACCCAGTCTTTCTCAGGAAAAAGGAGAAGAAAAGAAAAAGAGAGAGGTTGTATAATAGGTCCTTAAGTTTGGAAAAAAAAAAAAATGTGGAGGGGAAAGCAAATGAAAGAGCTAGTGGCAGAAAAGTTGTGTCCTTCAGAGTCTGCTAACTTCCTCCCTAGCCCCTCCTTAACCACAGTATAAACCTGAGCCGCAAAACCTGGAGCCAATTGTGAATAATTCCCAAAATAAAATGAAATTTCCAGAGTTCCCTTAAACTTTGTCTACTAAGACCTCCAGCAGCAGCCTCTATGTGAGGCACTAGTACAGAGGTTGACAAACTGCATGTTCACAAGCCATGTGTGCTTATCCATGCAGTGGGCCCCTGCTTTCATCAGTTAGTCAGTCCGTCGTGTTTATTAAGTGCTTATTGTATGCAGAGCAGTGTACTAAGCTTTGGGGAGAGTACAATACAACAGTAAATAGACATATTCCTTGTCCACTGAGAGCTTACGGTCTAGGGAACAGTCCTTTCAGCGGCAGCAACCCCAGTCCACATGAGCCTGGCCTGGGGAAGGTTGTGACACCTGGCCCCACCCCCAGCTCCTGCCCCTCACTGTCTCTTGCTCACTGCCATCCACCACCAGCCCTCTAAGCCCCACCAGGGAATGCCTGCCCATTCCTTAGTTGCCATTGGCTGCCACCTCCCTGCTCACCCTTCTAGTTAGAGGAATTCTTGTAGTGTAGCCTAGTGGGCAGAGCACAGCACTGGGAGTCTGGTTGTTCTGGTCGCCTAGGTTTTAATTCCAGCTCCACCACTAGCCTCCTATCAGTAAATTATTCATATTAATGTCTGTCTCCCCCTCTCTCCTGTAAGCTCGTTGTGGGCAGGGAATGTGTCTGTTTATTGTTATATTGTACTCTCCCAAGCTCTTAGTAAAGTGCTCTGTACACAGTAAGCACTCAATAAATATGACAATGAATGAATGGAAGTCACCCAACATCTATATACCTGTTTCCTCATCTGTAAAATGGGGATTAAATACTTGTTCTCCCTTCCTCCTAGACTGTGAGCCCCATGGAGGAAAGGAACTGGGTCCAACCTAACTGTCTTGTAACTAGCACAGTGCTCAGAGCAGTGTTTTGGACATGCTAAGTGCTTAATAAAAATGATCGTTGTTATTATTATTACTACCTGCAATTTGCAGTTCTTCAGTTTGTGAAGCTTGGCCACTCCAGCACTAGTAAACAGACAGAAGGATAAAACCTCCATCATCACAAGTCCACTTAACATAGCTGCCAAGAAAAAGGGCAGACTCTGGAGGAAAGTGGAAGAGAGACCCAAGAACACAGAAATCCTCTCCATGAGACAAGCAGTTACCCCCATCAGATTTGGGAGCATGGGTGGTCAGTCGTCACCAAAACCTGCCGGTCTCAGCTCCGCAACATTGCCAAGATCCACCCTTTCCTCTCCTTCCAAACCGCTACCCTGCTAATTCAAGCTCTCATCCTATCCCGTCTGGACTACTGTATCAGCCTCCTCTCCGATCTCCCATCCTCTTGTCTCTCCCCACTTCAATCCATACTTCATGCTGCTGCCCAGATTGCCTTTGTCCAGAAACGCTCTGGGCATGTTACTCCCCTCCTCAAAAATCTCCAGTGGCTACCAATCAACCTACGCATCAGGCAGAAACTCCTCACCCTCGGCTTCAAGGCTCTCCATC